>NC_064815.1:28200113-28211371 GCF_023721935.1 Panthera uncia | reverse complement strand
GCGCCTGGGTGGCTCAGTCAGTTAAGTGTCTGATTTCAGCTCAGGTCATGATCTTACAGTTCGGAGGTTCAAACCCCACATCAGGCTCTCTGCTGTCAGCTTGAATGCACTTTGGATCCTCTGTTCCCCTCTCTTTCTGCCCTCCCCAGCTTGTGCTCTCTCTCCCTCTGTCTCTCTGAAAAATAAACAAACATTTAAAAAAAAAAAAAGGTGAGGGGGAATGGAAGCTACACACTAAAAATATACGCCGTTACTCGCTGTTCCTTCCTACTTCCAGAATTATAAGCAGCTTTGTTAATCTCGGAAATCCCTATATTCAGAAAACATTTCCCAAAATGAATTACGAATTAATCAAATTTAAAGCTGCCTTCAATCTGGCATTCTCAATACTGTCAAATTTCCTTTCCTCTCACTGCAAAGCCAACCTCCTCTCTGCTCTCAGCTCTAGCTCTAGCAATTAGGACAGAATGCAGACAGTCCTACCACCACAAAGATGTATTGTGTTTCGTCCCGGAAAACAAAGATTTCCCTGGAATTCACTCCCCCAAATTCAATAAAATACACCAAAGCAAATACCCTATAACAACATTAAATTATTACCCAAATCACCAGAGCCCTACAGAAAAGGCACCCAAATTTTGAAGAGTTTTTGTCATTTCGTTCCTAAAATTCTCATGCAAAAAATCATTTTATGCCAAGCTAAGCACAATTTGACTTCTCTTCTCCTCATGTAAAGGACTACTCTTGAAGACATGGTCTTCATTTAAAACAAATTCTAAAATATATTGTCCTATATGTACACTCTGCTGTATGTATACTTCAATTAAATGGGGGTGCCTGGGTGGCTCAGTCAGTTGAGTCTCTGTTCAGGTTCAGGTCATGACATCATGGTTCATGAGTTTGAGCCCCATGTCAGGCTCCACGCTGACAGTGCAGAGCCTGCTTGGGATTCTCTCTCTCCCTCTCTCTCTGCCCTCCTCCACTCATGTTCCCTCCCTCTCTCTCAAAATAAACAAATACACTTAAAAAAAAAAAAGCCAAGTATATAACCCTAGGTTAAATTGAGATAAGCCAATTTTTCAATTATGAAATGATTATAAATAATCTGCTGAAATGAAAGTTTTGCAGTCAAAATATTAAAGCTTTGATAGTCTTTCTACATTGTAACACATTAATGTGAATTTTCAAAAATAACAGATAACAAAAGTCAAATTGTGAGTTTCATTAGTAGCCCAATTGATATGCATGAGATGAAAAATAATTGAAGAAAGCTGTTTGAAATTACATATATCTCAAAATTACAGTCCAGTAGTTGTTACCTAAAAGTAACCTTAAATATTTCAGGACAGCAAATTAAAAATACTAGAATTACAAATCAGACCAAACTAAAATTCATCTAGAGGTTGAAAGTGAGCATAAGTTACATGGAAAGCTTGCAGAATCTCCCATCAGTTGTTGGAACCCCCATCTTCTGTGCACACAGACATCAATTAAATAAAATAGTGATGGAATAATAAATTACAATAATTTTTAAAATTCACAAATAATCCCTCTTATAACAACGAGTAGCTTTGTAGATCATAAAGAGAATATCTCCTATTAATTGAAAATGTTAAAACTTAACAAGTTGAGGGCAATACTTATCAATTTTTAAATAACTCCACAACTCTTTTTTAAAAAAAATTTTTTTAGTGTTTATTTTTGAGAGAGAGAGAGAACGCAGGGGTGGGCAGAGAGAAAGGGAGACACAGAATCTGAAGCAGGCTCCAGGCTCCCAGCTTGTCAGCACAGAGCCCAACGCGGGGCTTGAACTCACAAACCATGAGATAAAAACCTGAGCCGAAGTCGGATGCTTAACTGATTGGGCCACCCAGGCACCCCTCCACAACTCATTTTTAAAATACTTATAGCTCTGACTAAATTCCTGTCGTTTAAGTCACGTTAACCTCGGCAGCTGCACAGGACACTAACAGGTGAATGTGGAGAATACAAAAGGGAATTCAATTCAAATACCATCTGTTCTGCTGCCAGTTTCTGTAACACAGATGACCTCATGTTTGATTGGTAAGTGGGAATGACATCATTACAGCATGGAAGCGTCGCCGATTCATTTGTGAGTTTCCAAAGCAAAGAAGGGGAGGGAATGGAATTACGCAAAATCTCAGGCAAGCAAAAAAAAAAAAAAAAAAAAAAAAAAAACCTCACCTAACTTGCCTTAGCAACAAGTTGTAGTTTAAGCAAGCTGCGAACTGGAGCCTGCACCCAGGCCTCACTCCCCAGAGGGGTGCGGCCACAGCCAGGCCAAGGTCTCACTCAGCTGGGCTGTGGCATTGGCTCCTGTCAACGCTCCCTGTGAGGGCGGCGCCACTGGCTCCGAATTCGACTTGTGTTTGCATCGTCAGACACCCACTATCCATGCACCAATTCAAGCATTGCTAGAATTTCCACTTTGCTATTTTTGTATACTTTTAGTATCCATTTTAGCAACCTCTGCCTATGGTCCAGGTAATCAACTGAGGTACCAATTATGCTTTTGCTAGTAATTACTAAGCAGCATACATCTTGAGAGATCTGCCACAACCTTCCTTACTCGTCTTGTAAGACACTTTCTCTTGAGAGCGTGCGTGCGCATGCACACACTTGCACGCCTAAGCGGGAGGAGGGACCGAGGGAGAGAGAAAAAGAGAATCTTAAGCAGGCAGCACGAGCCCAATGCAGGAATCAATTCCATGACCATGAGATCCTGACCTGAGCCAAAATCAAGAGTCGGGCGCTTAACTGACTGAACCACCAAGACACTGTTTTTAGTGCATGATTTGCAGGATACAAGATTTTTCATGAACATAAATATTCCATTATAGCACAAAAAGCTCACTTAAACTTCAGGACCTAAAAAGAAGATATTTTCTTAAAGATCTCAGCTTAGAGAAAGGACCGTCTCTTCATCAGTTTGCCAAAGCTGCCGTGACAAAACTACCAGGTGCTGGGGGCTTCAACAACAGAAAATTTAGCTCACATTTCTGGAGACTGGAAATCCCAGATCAAGGTGCCTGCAGGGTCGCTTCCTTCTGAGGGCTGTGAAGGAGAATCTGTTGGACACCTCTCTCCTGGCATCTGGGGGTTTGCTGGCTCTCTGTCGTGTTCCTTGGATGACCGACGCAACTCCTGATCTCTAACCTTCATGCTCACATGGCATGTCATGCTCACATGGCTCGTTGCGTCCAAATTTCCCCATTTGATAAGGATACCAGTCATAATTAGATTAGGGGCCTACCTGACTCCCTTTCACCTTGCATCTGTGATGAACCTATTTCCAAATGGGAAGACACCTTTTTTTTTTTATGTTTCTTTTTTTTATTTTTGAGAGAGAGAGAGAGAGAGAGAGAGAGAGAGAGAGAGAGAGAGAGAGAGCGCACAAGCAGGGAAGGGGCAGACGGAGGAAAACCCAGAATCCGAAGCAGGCTCCAGGCTCTGAGCTGTCAGCACAAACCCGACGCGGGGCTCAAACTGAAACCGCGAGATCACGACCTGAGCTGAAGTTGGACGCTTACCTGAGCCACCCAGGTGCCCCAGAATTGGAAGCCACCTTTTGAGATACAGCGGGGACTGAGAACTTTAATATTATGAATTTTGGAGGGTCAAAATGCAACCTATAACAACCTGTATCTAATTCACAAACTGGAAAAATACTAAAAACCATCAGTATTTTCAGTGCCTGGTAACAGCAGATGAGGTAAATCGATCTGCTGAAAACAGTAAAAGCTGTGAGAATATGACAAGCATGTTCCTAAAAGCACCAAATAGCTAACAAGGTAGGGAGGATGTACTGAACCCTAATTCAAGTCAGTACTTGACCCAGAGAGAACCAAGAAGTCCGGCTGCATCTTGCCCTTCGGTTATTTGCTAAAAGGTTGCCCTTTTAGGACTTGGGGGATGAGCGCTGGAATCTGTTAACTGCCAAGGATGGGGTCCTGGTGAACAGTATCTAAGTTGGGGCCGGCCCTCAAAAGGCAGCAGGCTGGGAGTAAGAATTCTGAGCAGCCCAGGTTTGTATTAGCTGGATGGCCAAGAAAATCTCAAGCCTTGATTCTGGACTACTAGTGACAACTTTCAAATACAAATGTCTAGTGCCCTTGAACTATGGGGTAAACCGCTGGCCAAGCTCCAGGTGGTCACTTGCGGGCTACAGACAGGTGAGATACAAATAGCACTGCAAAGGTTATGAACACAGAACTGAGACACTGAAACCACAACCCACAGAAAGCCATTTGGAACACACACCCTGAGTCCAACCGGGTCAACGCCTGCTAAAACAAATACATCAACATTCACCATAGGATTTAAACAAGACGCAGAGCCTCATAGCGTAACATTCAAAATGTTGAGGATGTAATCCAAAATTAGTCAGCATACAAAGAACGAGGAATTGCCACTCACATGGGGGAAAAGATACACCATGCAAACACTAATGATAAGAAAGCTGGAGTGGCTCCATTAATCTTGGACAAAGTGGACTTCAGAACAAAGAAAACCATGGGGGATAAAGAAGGACATTCCATGAGGAAAAGATGGTTAATTTGCCAACAAGGCAGAACAGTCCTAAATGTGTATGCATCTGACACCAGAGCTTCAAGACACATCGAGTAAAACCTGACAGAAGTGAAAAGAAAAATAGAAAAATCCAAAATTACAGCTGGAGACTTCAGCACTTCTCCCAGTAATCGACAGAACTGACAGACAGAAGGTCAGCAAGGACACAAGAGGACTGAACACCCTCCACTAACTGTATCGAGCAGACATTCATCGAGCACTCCACACAACCACAGCAGTGTCACCTTCTTTTCAACACACATGGAACATTCATTAAAAAAATCTTAACAAATGTAAAAGAATTGAAATTGTAGAATTAGGTTCTCTGATCATAACAGAATTAAACTACAAAGCAATACATAAGGTAACAGGAAAACCTCCAAACACATGAAGAGTAAACACCACACTTATAAATAATTCATGGGTGAAAGGGAACATCTTAAGGGAGGGGATAAAAAAATATTTAGAACGGAAAGAAAAAATTTTAATTAATGCATCAAAATCTGTGGAATCCAGCTGAAGCAGTACTTAAAAGGAAATTTAGAAATTATTTCTCGGGACACCTGGGTGGCTCAGTCGGTTGAGTGTCCAACTTTGGCTCAGGTCACGATCTTGCAGTTTGTGAGTTCGAGCCCCGCATCAGGCTCTGTGCTGACAGATCAGAGCCTGGCGCCTGCTTCGGATTCTGTGTCTCCCTCTCTCTGCCTCTTCCCCACTCATGCTCTGTCTCTCTCTGTCTCTCAAAAATGAATAAACATTAAAAAAAATTTTTTAAATTATTTCTCTATTTTTCTAATGTAAAGGGCACAGTGGAGTCATAGCTGAAAATTAAAATTTAGTTACTTTCTGGGGCTTGATATCCCATACTGTAAAAGTGGGCAGAGGACCCACCAGTAGGTAATCACATTAAGATTAAGAAATCAGGGGTGCCTGGTGGCTCAATCGGTTAAGTGACCGGCTCTTGATCTCACCTCAGGGAATGATTTCACAGTTTTTGAGTTCTTTGAGTTCGAGCCCCACATCGGGTTCTGTGATGACAGCACGGAGTCTGCTTGGGGTTCAGTTCTCTCTCCCTCTCTGCCCCTACTCCACTTGTGCTCTCTCTCAAAATAAACAAATAAACTTTAAAAAAAAAACTTTAAAAAATAAAAAAAAAATCAATACCTACTAACTCTAATTTAAACTGCATTTTTACAATTTCTCAAAAGTCATTAAGAAGAACAGTAACAGAATATTGAAAGTATCTTTTGTTGAGTACATCAATGTCCAAAGAGTATCCCAACCAATTTGGCTTAATATTTTCAACACACGCCATTTAAAAGGCTATGTTTCCAATCAAACTAAATAAAATACAGTAAAAGTAATAGAAAAAGATGGCACGGGAATTCTGAAAAAAAAATCTCCATTAGCTAGCTTCTTGTGATAAAACATAAAAAAATTCACATCTTTAAATAACCAGAGGTCATGATCATTACCCATAAAATGTTACATACGAAATTTTTATTAGAAAAGTTGCAAATGGGGGCACCTGGGTGGCCCAGTCGGTTAAGTGGTTTAAGTGTCCAACTCTTGATTTTGGCTCAGGTCATGATCTCGTGGTTTGTGAATTCAAGCCCCACATCAGACTCCGTGCTGACAACATGCAGCCTGTTTGGGATTCTCTCTCTCTCTCTCTCTCTCTCTCTCTCTGCCCCTCCCCTGCACGCGTGCAGGAGCTCGCTCTCAAAATAAATAAAACATTAAAAAAATAAAATATAACAGATAATTGCCTTATTTTTAGTAAAGAAATGGAGGTTGGGAAAGGGAAACTATAATATTTTAATTCCAAAAGAATACCTTATGGACATTACAAAAAGCAGTTGCATTAGAAGGACATCTATGAACATGCTAACCAAAGAAAGAGGCAGAGAGATCATAAAACACAGTATGCCAGGTGGTCTTACAATGTAAAGGGAATAATTCTTAGAACTCTGACATTTTATGACTGGGCCTATAACACAGAACACTCCACTTCCTTGTTTTCATCACTAACTGATGCATATTTCTGTCCCATGTCACCACACATCAGCCCCCTATTCACAAATACTCTGCCTGGAGCTATATGGAACAAAAGACAGCAACAGAAAATGACACAGTGCACCTAGAAAGTGCACTGAACAGGGGCGCCTGGGTGGCTCAGTCGGTTAAGCATCTGACTTCAGCTCAGGTCATGATCTCACGGTTCCTGGGTTCGAGCCCGTGTCGGGCTCTGTGCTGACAGCTGGGAGCCTGGAACCTGCTTCGGATTCTGTGTCTCCCTTTCGCTCTCTCTGCCCCTCCCCCGCTGGCACCCTGTCTCTCTCTCCCAAAAACAAACACTAAAAAAATTTAAAAAAAAAAAGTGTACTGAACACTAATAAGCTTTGTGACTGATTAAAATTGGACAGATTCATGTCTGTACCATATCTGGTCAAGAAAAACTGCAGATAAACTTAACTGCATAATACAGTTTTCCATCCAGCCATGTATTAGGGATTTTCAACCCTTTGAACATCTTCCCTGTCCATTAAGATTATAAGGTCCTTTGAGCAGTTTACTCTACCTCCTTCATTTAAAATAACATTTAAGGAGCGCATGGGTGGCTCAGTTGGTTAAGCATCCGACTTCGGCTCAGGTCACGATCTCACAGTTCGTGGGCTAGAACTCTAGGGCTCTATGCTGACAGCTCAGAGCCTAGAGCCTGCTTCAGATTCTGTGTCTCCCTGTCTCTTTGCCCTCCCCCACTCAGGCTCTTTCTCTTTCTCTCTCTCTCTCTCAAAAATAAATATTACAAAAAATTAAAATAACATTTAAGAATTGCTTTGGCCAAGCCCTGTGCCACTGGAGAAATAGAGGTGATTGAGTCTCCGCCTCTCATCTTTGGCAACAGCAAAGACATGTATAATGTGAAAAAGGTTGTGCAGACACAGAGGGAGGTCATTCTACATGTACGAGGACATGTTGGAGAGGCTGATACATTCAGGGACAAGGGTGTGCTTCTATGGGATGTTGGTTTAGGAGGCAGAGAAAGGGCTGGGCCATACTAGAAAAGGTCTCACCAGCAACTGCTCAAGAATTTGGACTTTACCCTGTGGGCAATGAGGAGCCAAACAGGATCAGACTGGCTTTTTTAGGAAGCTATAAACTCTGGTACTGGAGTAGAAAATGAGAAGGAATGGATGGGAAGAGGCAGGAAGCGGGAAGACTGACCCATCTGGAGGCTGTTTAAATAGTCTAGGGAGATCTTATTTCGATTTCCTCCCCCTGCAGCAGCTAGTGCACAGTAACCTTATGCATAGTAAAACAAACAAACAAACAAAAACAATGCTGGACTGAACTAACTCAAGAAGGAAAATACCTAAGTTGCTTACAACGTGCTTTTCTGTTTCCTGAGACAATTCCTTCCTCAAGACGGGGTGGGGGGAGGGGAGGAAGAAGCCACAACATTATCATGTACACTCATAACCAATGCCTTTCACACCATCCTAATATACAGCTAAGATCCTTAAGAATCTGGGTTCTCACAGATTTTCCTTGTCTTCATTTTCACATTTTCACTCATCTCAAAACATTAGTGGAAAGAGTTTCGAAAAAACCTGCTAAGCAAATACCCTGGCCAGAGCATGCCACATACACATTTCAAATAATGAAACCAAGGAAGGGGGTCAATATATAGGTAGTGCCAGTTTGGGATATGCACTGATTTATCCATCAAGATATAAATCTTCAATGGATACTCCCAATGACTGTTCCAGAAGCTGAATGTAATCAATCGTAAAGATGTGGTAGACGATTTAAAATAAGATAGCATCTACTCAATGCAATCCCTATCAAAATTCCATCTGGTTTTGGTGGGGTTTTTTTTTTGCATAAATTGACAAGCTGATCCTAAAATTTGCATGGAAATTCAATGGACCCAGAAGCCAAAACAATCTTGAAAAAAAAAAAAAAAGAACAAAGTTGGAGATTCACACTTACCAATTTCAAAACTCACAACCAAGCTATGATAACCAAGCTGATGTGGGACTGATGTAAGGCTGAACATACATAGGTCAATGGAAGAGAACTGGAAGTCCACAAATAAATCCTTACATTTATGTCACCTGGTTGTGGACAAGAGTGCCAACATAAGTTAACGAGAGAATAGTCTTTTCGACAGATGGTGCTGAGACAACTGGATATCCACATGCAAAAGAATGAAGCTGGAGCCTAACCTCATACTGTACATAATAATTAATTCAAAGTAGATAATCCAAAGTTAATGTAAGAGTTAAAACTATAAAACTCTCTTGGGGTGCCTGGGTGGCTTAGTAGGTTGAGCATCAGACTCTTGATTTTGGCTCAGGTCATGATCTCATGGTTCATGGGATCGAGCCCTGTGTTGGGTGGGCTCTGTGCTGACAGCTCAGAGCCTACTGGGGATTCTCCCTCTTCTGTGCCTCCCCCACTTGGCACATGCTCGCGCACTCTCTCTCACAATAAACATGAAAAAAACTCTATAAAACTCTTACAGAAAGAGAATAGGACTGAATCTTTACAATCTTGGGTTTGGCAATGGTTGCTTATTAGATATGATGCCAAAAGTGTAAGTGACAAAAGAATACATGAATTGTACTTGATCAAAATTAAAAAGTTTTGTCTTTCAGAAGACACTATCAAGTAAAAAGACAATCCACAGAATACTTCAAAACTATTGGAAAATGTCTGATAAGGGACTTGTATATGGAATATATTTAAAAGCCTCTCTTATCTATGTAGATATAAATAGATGTTAAGAGGGATGCTTGGGGGGCTCAGTTAAGCATCCAACTCTTGATTTCGGCTCAAATCATGATCTCACGGCTTTGTGAGTTTGAGCCCTACATCAGGCTCTGTGCTGGCAGAGTGGAGCCTGCTTGGGATTCTCATTCTCATTCTCTCTCTCTCTCTCTCTCTCTCTCTCTCTCTCTCTCTCTCTCCCCCCCTTCCCCACTCATGTAGTCTCTCTCAAAATAAATAAATAAACTAAAAAAAATAAAAATAAAAAATAGATGTAAAGATATCTATTTATAGCTAAAGGGGATTAAGAGGTATGAACTTCCAGCTATAAATAAGTCACAGACATGAAAAGTACAGGAGAGAATATAGTCAATAATATTGTAATAATGCTGTTTGGTGACAGATGGGGACTTTACTTATTGTGGTGAGCACTGAATAACATACAGAATTATTGACTCAATATGCTGTACACTGGAAGCTAATATAACATTGATTACTTCAATAAAAATGTTTTTAAAACTCCTAAAAATCAGTAATAAAAAGACAACCAATTTCAAAATGGGCAAAGGATTTGAAGACTTTTCTCAAAAGGAAATATACAAATGGTCAGTAAGTACATGAAAAGATGCTCAACATCAGTAGCCATTAGAGAAATATAGATCAAAACCACAGACACTAACTACTTCACACCCATTAGGATAGCTAAAATAAAAATGACAATACCAAGTACTGGTGAAAATGTGGAGAAATCAGAACACTTAAGCTTTACCGGTGGGACTGTAAAATGTTTCAGCCACTTGGGAAAATAGTTTGGCAGTTCATCAAAATGCTGAACACAGAGTAGCATATGACCCAGCAATTCCCCCACTTAGGTATATTCCCAAGAGACCTGAAAACATGTAGGTCTACATAAAAACGTGTGCATGAATTTTTATCACCAGCATTACTTACAATAGCCCAAAAGTGAAACAAATCAAATGCCCACCAAGTGATGAATGAACTAAGAAAATACGGCATACCCACACAGTGGAATATTACTCTGTTATTCAACAATAAAAAGGAATGGGTGATCTTGAAGACTTCCCTAAAGTGAAAGAAAAAATGACATATTGTATGACTCCATCGTTATGAAACGTCCAAAACAGACAATGCCCATACAGACAGAAAGCGGATTAGTGATTACAGGGGCTGGGGAGAGGGGATATGGGGAGTGACTGCCAGTGGGTACAGAGTTCTTTTTAGGCCATGAAAATGCTCGTGCTCACTTCCGCAGCACATATACTAAAACTGGAATGATACACAGAAGATTAGCACGGCCCCTGCACAAGGATGACACACACACCTATGAAGGTTTCTACATTGTTTTCTTGCCATTTGCAATGACATGGATGGAACTAGAGAGTATAATGCTAAGTAAGTGAAATAAGTCAGTCAGAGAGAGACAAATACCATAGGATTTCACTCATACGTGGAATTTAAGAAACAAAACAAATGAGCAAAGGGGGGAGAAAAGAGAGAGACAAACCAAGAAAGACCCTTAACTATTTATTGAGTACTGATGGCTACCAGAGGGGAGGCGGGTGGGGGGACGAGTGAAATAGGGGATCGGGATTAAGGAGTGAGCACCAGGTGATTAAAATTAGAACTTAAAGGTTGGGGGGGCCCTGGGTGGCTCAGTCGGTTGAGTGTCTAACTCTTGATTTTGGCCCAGGTCATGACCCCAGTATCATGGGAACGAGCCCACAATCAGGATCGTGTTGAACAAGGAGACTGCTTAAGATTCTTTCTCTCCCTCTGCCCTCTCCCCTACTTGCAAACTCTCTCCTTCCGTCTGCAAAGAAAAAGAAAGAAAGAAAGAAAGAAAGAAAGAAAGAAAGAAAGAAAGAAAGAAA
>NC_064815.1:28171025-28200103 GCF_023721935.1 Panthera uncia | reverse complement strand
AAAGAAAGAAAGAAAGAAAGAAAGAAAGAAAGAAAGAAAGAAAGAAAAAGGAAAAAAAAACTTCAAAAATTGGTCTAAAACAAGACATGGTGATGGTTACGCACCACTATGAATATAATAAAAGCCCCTGAATTGTATACTTTTAAAGGCACATGAATTATATCTCAATAAAGCTGTTACACATGTATATATTTTTAAGACAGTACCCACCTGTGGTTTATCAACTAGATCGGCATCTTTGTTCTATTACCAATAAGCTTAAAAATTATTTAGAAAAATACTAAACCAGAAAATCATCACAAAGGTGGGATGGACAGCATAGAGATAGGACTCTATGAAGATTTTTCACCTTAAATACCACCAACATGTTATTCTCTTTCTAAACATATGCAATTAAGATCTATCTTAAAATTGTCAGGTTAATCTCTTCGGCGTGAACAGTCTGTTTTTACGAAGTCCAGAGCTATTCAGGCATGTGGGCTAAGGAAAAGTACATGGTGAAAACGTGGGCTGTAACAACTGAACCAGAATGGTTTCCGAGGGACTGAAACAAACGATGCTTGAAACTAAACGAGTCTCTGCCTTGTATTTTTAACAATCAGTCCTGGGTCATTATTAACAACTAAGTTTATAAATACTTGTGAAAATTAATGAAGGGAAATCCCACGAAAGTGGATTCAGGATGCCAGAAGAGGAGGCTAGAGGGACACCACTCAATGTCAATTACAGACCGTTAACAGAAGAATCTTTGACAGGAAAGAATCATGGATTCCAGGCCCCAACACTGAAATATGCATTGCATCTCCTACAAGAAATGGACCATCCCAGCAACTCGGCCCATGAGAAATCATCACCCTGAACTCCTGCCTTTCTCCACTGGACTTCCTCTCAACTTCCTCCTTCTTCTCCATAAAATAACCTTCTTGTCCTTTGTTGGACTGGCCTATGGCTTTATTGTAGCTTGTTTGTCCTGAAATGCAATTCTCTGTTATTACCAAATAAACCTATTTTTGCTGGTAAAACTTTTATTTTTTTTTTATTTTTTTTTTCAATATTTTTTATTTATTTTTGGGACAGAGAGAGACAGAGCATGAACGGGGGAGGGGCAGAGAGAGAGGGAGACACAGAATCGGAAACAGGCTCCAGGCTCCGAGCCATCAGCCCAGAGCCTGACGCGGGGCTCGAACTCACGGACCGCGAGATGGTGACCTGGCTGAAGTCGGACGCTTAACCGACTGCGCCACCCAGGCGCCCCAACAACTTTTATTTTTAAGGTTAACGTACTCAAACGTTCACTTAAAATACACCGAGGTTAACAAGCCAGATAGCAGGAAATCTGTGAATTTGGTGCCGGAAAGATGTTGCACTTCATCTAGTAAGAAAGAGAGCAACCAGCACCTCAATTTAAAAATGCAGTGACAGGGCACCTGGGTGGTTCAGTCAGTTAAGCCTCGGACTCTTGATTTTGGCTCAGGTCACGATCTCACGGATCATGAGTTCGAGCCCCAAGTAGGGCTTTGTGCTGACAGCGCAGAGCCTGGCTGGGATTCTCCCTCTCTCTCTGCCCCTTCTCTGCTCACGTTCTCTTGGACTCCCTCAAAATAAAAAATAAAAATTAAATAAAACTAAATAAATAAAAATACAGTTCCAAATTCTGAGCCAAACATTATAGAAATATATATATATATATCCAGCCTTCTTGGGGAATGCATGAAAAGAAGCACATTTATCTGAATAAGTTTTAGATCTTTGTTAGAAGACAATTATTAGCTCCCACTAATAGTTTATAAGTTAATACGGGACACATTCTATCAATGATCAAACAGACCAAACTCAAAGATTAGACAAGGAAGACTGCACGATGTGGACTGAAGGAGAGAAGAAATGTAGATAGACTCTGTGAAGCAACAAGAATATTCAGAATCAAAGACAGACACAAGATAATACTCATCAAATTTCAAATCAAATCCAAGAAACTATGGCTAGAGATAAATCTGGCAGGCCAAAGAAATCTTTACTTAGTAAAGTGATTTTAAGTTTATTTATTTATTTTGAGAGCAGAAAGTTCAAGCAGAGGAGAGGCAGAGAGAGAGAGAGACAGAGAGAGAGAGAGGGAGAGAGAATCCCAAGCTGGCTCCACACTGCCAACACAGAGCCAGATGCGGGGCTTGAACTCACAAATCATGAGATCATGACCCGAGCTGAAGTCGGACGCTTAATGAACTGAGCCACCCAGGCACCCCAGTAAAGTGATTTTGAGACTAAAAAAAATAATTATGGGGCACCTGGGTGGCTCAGTTGGTTAAGCTTCGGACTTCAGCTTGGGTCATGATCTCACAGTTTGTGAGTTTGAGCCCTGAGTTCAGCTCTGTGCTGACAGCTCAGAGCTTGGAGCCTGCTTCAGATTGTGTCTCCCTCTCTCTCTGCCCCTCCCCGGCTCACGCTCTGTCTCTCTCTCTCAAAATTAAACATTAAAAAAAAAATTTTTTTAAGCAATTAGATGAAGAGGTAACCAAATTTTAACTGCACTCTAATTTTTCTGCCATTTATTTTCATGTTAGAACTCAGTTCAATCTTCTGAAAAGTTACCAATGAACCTGATTCTTAACGAGCAATGCTACTATTATGTCCTAAAGAAATTGGGGGCGGGGGGAGGGGCAGTCATAGTAACAATGTTCCAGCAAGGTTAACATGCCATTTCCACTAACTTAAATAGTGGGATACTATGTTCCTGGCTCATACTTGTGCAGAGGTTTAAACATGCAAATAAATACACTACAGGAGGGGCGCCTGGGTGGCTCAGTGGGCTGGGCATCTGACTTTGGCTCAGGTCATGATCTCGAGGTTTGTGACTTGAGCCCCACAGCAGGCTCTGTGCTGACAGCTCAGAGCCTGGATCCTGCTTCAGATTCTGTGTCTCCCTCTCTATCTGCCCCTCCCCCACTCACACTCTGTCTCTCTCTCAAAAATAAATAATATTTAATATTTAAAAAAAATTTTAAATACACTACAGGAGACATGCACAATTAAATTTCAAGCTGAAACGCAATAGATATATTTATTGTATGACGTGCAATCAATTTTTGCATTAGAAGTGTGAACTCCACATCTGAAGATCCAAACATTTTAATTTTACATCAGAGGAAAATAATATATACAAAAATATACAGTAACTTCGTTTTTCTTAGTTTGCATTCCCATGTCTAGACAAGCTTAAAAGACTATTTTAATATGATACTGGAGAGGGTGGGGAAATAAAAATACATATATTATGGTGTGGATTTGAAATAAAAAAGATAAAGAACCATAAGTTGGCTCCTTTTATAGGAGCATACTAGGATTATGAATTTTGATACCATTTAAATCTATACTCTGCACAAAATACAGGCAAAATATGATTTTCTATAAACAGAAACTTGCAATTTTTATATCTTATTCTAAAATGTCACTAACATTTTAATGGAGTCATCTCAATATTTTTCTGTTCTTTAGGGGCACCTGGGTGACTCAGTCTGTTCAGCATCCGAGTTCAGCTCAGGTCATGATCTCACAGTTGGTGGGTTCGAGCCCCATGTCAGGCTCTGTGCTGCCAGCTCAGGGCCTGGAGCCTGCTTCGGATTCTGTGTCTCCCTCTCTCTCTGGCCTTCCCCCACTCATACTGTCTCTCTCTGTCTCTCAAAAGAATGAATAAATGTTTAAAAAAAATAAAAATAAATAATATTTTTCTGTTATTTGTACATAGTACTAACATCCCATACATTTGTCTCTTAGGAGTTCTGAAAGAGAATTTATCTACTGTAGCCAAATCAATATTATAACAAAGGCATGCTGTATGGCGGTGGCGGGGGGTGGGGTGGGGATAAATTTCTGGATTCAGTGATTAAAGAAAACAAGGACTAGGGAGTAAACGGTCTGGTAGAAATTCACTGAGAGCAGAGACTATGTGCTGGTCTGATGTGCAGGTGCGATACTTACAAACAAAAGTGGGCAGGGGGCAGTGATGGAAAAATTAAAACTACAGATGGCAGCTATCTTCTAGCAGAATCTACACAAACCTGGAAGTTCTCACAGCAGAGTCACAGCATTCTGCAAAATTAAGTAAACACTGAGAAGTGTATTTGTATTATCTGGAGTTACCAAAGGAACTAAAGATGGAAACTCAGGGGCGCGGACAAAGGAAGGAAAAGGTATTGTCAATTTTTCAACCTAATCTCTTCGGTACTACTTTACCATTTTATTTATTACCAAATGCAGGTATTCAATTTTTAAGACCAAAAATTTTAATTAAGGATGAAAGAAAATGACATCGTTCGATCTCCTTATACACACAGTAGATCTGTTTCTAATCTGAAAAACATTCGAAAACAGTGTTCATACGATCCCATGACAATAGAACATAATAACAATGATAGTAAGAAATGTTGATACAGGCACAGAACAAAATCTGTAGGCTCATTTTTTTTTAATTAAAAAAAATTTTTTTAACATTTATTTATTGCTGAGAGACAGAGAGACAGAACACAAGCAGGGGAGGGGCAGAGAGAGAGGGAGACACAGAACCTGAAGCATTCTCCAGCTCTGAGCTGTCAGCAGAGAGCCTGATGCAGGGCTTGAACCCACAAACCGTGAGATCATGACTTGAACTGAAGTCGTATGCTTAACGGACTGAGCCACCCTGGGCATCCCTGTAGGCTCACATTTCAAACTCCTATACCAAATTATCTTATGGGTTAATGGGGCGGGAGCAGGGGGTAGGGGAACAGCAAGTAACTTTCACTTTCTATACCAAGTAATATTGTAACTTTAAAATTGAATATACCCTGGGGTGCCTGGGTGGCTCAGTTGGTTAAGCATCCGACTTCAACTCGGGACATGATCTCATAGTTCATGAGTTCGAGCCCTGTGTCGGGCTCTGTGCTGACAGCTCAGAGCCCAGAGCGTGTTTTGGATTCTGTGTCTCCCTCTCTCTCTGCCCCTTCCCTGCTCATGCTCTGTCTCTCTCTCTTTAAAATAAACATTAAAAAAATAAAAATATTCTATAAAATTGAATATATATTACTTTTGTCAAGGATCCTAAAGATAAAGAATATAAACTAAAACACGTACGCCTAGAAAAGTAACTGAGAAGCAAAATCAGAGTAAAAGATTAATAGCAGTATTTCTGAGAGAAAGAAAGAATGGGCAGGTTACTTTTTCCCTTCATGTTTTTCTGGGTTTTGCCCCAAATATCATACAAACCAGCTATATTCCTTTATAATGGAGAACTTGTATTTTTTACAAACGATTTTTAAGAATATACTCAGATGAGAATCTTCTAGTATAGGCATGTTGACCCACCACTTCCTTAAAAGTATCCAGCTTTATGGAATATCAACATATAAATATTTCGTCGATTCTAAGGCCTACATATTAACATCTCTGAAATCAAGATGCATCTTACAATCAGCCAGTGACAGTTGGGATACAGTTGTCATTGCCTGGATGCGTGTGGCGATCAAAAGTACCAGCACTAGGGGTGCCTGGGTGGCTCAGTGGGTTGAACGCCCCACTCTTTTTTTTTTAATTTTTTAAAATATTTATCTATTTTTGAAGAAAAGAGAGACAGGATGTGAGTGGGGGAGGAGCAGAGAGCAAGGGAGACACAGAATCCAAAGCAGGCTCCAGGCTCTGAGCTGTCAGCACAGAGCCCGATGCAGGGCTCGAACCCACAAACTGTGAGATCATGACCTGAGCCGAAGTCAGACGCTTAACTGACTGAGCCTCCCAGGGGCCCCAAGCATCCCGCTCTTGATTTCAGCTCAGGTCATGATCTCCTGGTTCGTGGAATCAAGCCCAGTGATGGGCTCCTTGCTGGGTGTGGAGCCGGCTTGGGGTTCTCTCTCTCCCTGTCTCTCTGCCCCTCTCTCGCTCATACATGTGCTAAATAAATATTTTAAAAAATTAAAACATTAAAAAAAAAAGCACCAGTAGTAAAACTTAGACAACAAGGTAAACACAGAACTATCATATGACCCAGCAATTACACTCCTGGGTATATACCCAAAGGAATTGTTAGCGGGGGCTCAAATACATACTTGTACACCCATGTTCACTGGAGCGTTATTCACAATAGCCAGAAGGTGGAAAGAGCCCAGGTATCTATCAACTGATTAACGGATTAACGAATTACAGCATACCCGTGCAATGAAGTGGTATTCAGTCATACCATGGAAGGAAACTCTGACACACAGACATAAATGAACCTTGAACATTATGCTAAGTTGAAAGAAGGCAGACACAAAAAGACAAAATACTATATGATTCCACTATTTTTTTAAGTCCATTTATTTTGAGAGCGCATGAGTGCACATATGCACGAGCAGGGAAGGGACAGAGAGAGAGGGAGAGAGAAATGCAGGCAGGATCTGCACCGTCAGCACGGAGCCCAATGTGGGGCTCGATCCCAGGAACCACGAAATCACGACCTGAGCCGAAACCAAGAGACAGACGCTTAACCGACTGAGCCGCGCAGGTGCCCCTGTATGATCCCACTTTTACGAAATATCTACACCAGGCAAATGCATTGAGGAAGTAAATGAGAGGTTACCACGAAGCTGAGAAAAGTGGAGATGAGCAGTTATGACTTCATGGTCACAGAGCTTCTGTTTGGGATGATTAAAAAAAAAAGTTTGTAAATACACAGTGGTGACATTATGAATGTAGTTAATGCCACTGAATTGTATACTTAAAAATGGTTAAAATGGTAAATTGTTAGATATTTTTACCACAATTTGTAAAAATTACTAATGTAACACACCAAAACCCACTGGATGGGTAAACTGTATGAAATGTGAGTTGTATCTCAATGAAGTGGTTTTTAAAACTTGGGGAGCTAAGAATAGCCCATCCTTCTGAAAAAGTGTCAGTGTCAACACTATGGCACAGCACGTGGAAATATACAAATATCGGTGATTCTGTGCCAAACGGTTGAGGAGAGATGGACACTGAATATGAAGATACCTTAGGAATTCTTTCATCTCTCCTGCTTTTTCGTTTTAATTATAACGCACAAGAACACTACACGATAAAAATCTATATTTCAGTGAGCTACCTGTTCAAGACTGTAAAATAAAAATGTCAGATCATAAGAAAGCCACGTCACTGTTTGACTCTCAGCATTTTGCTCATCGAGGGGCACCTGTAACGGCGCGTCTCGCAATCAGTGTGCACACGCCACTCACAGCGCCATGTACATATGGGCCCGCGTGCACACACACACGGGCCCTTTCCCTAAGCAACCTGTGAAATCAAACACACATTTGCATTCCCAAACAGTAATTTCTGAAAATAAAAAAGCACCAGGAAGAATATGTGAAATGAATACCATTTGGCCAAATTCCATGTTGGCTGTTGCAAGCACTCAAAGAAGGCACTGGCTTCACATGCAGGTATGACACAGCAGAAATCTAATACAGATATAATGTCTATTACTCATTTGGAGCCATGACTCAGAGTATTTTAAAAATACATATGGAAACCAGAGTCTTTTCATAACTAGACTACAAACGAGAAACTCGTGCCAAGACGTGACAAACACAAATCTTAAAAAGCTTCACAGATTTGAATCTCCCATTTAAAACACAAACTATTTTATCAATGCTTTGATGTAATCCTGAAATTGCAGGAGCCACAGAGTTTAAAAGCCCAGGAACATTTTTCTGGTTTTGATGATGCTAATCACCTGTCCAATTAATGGTCAATGATCACTGCAGGACATATACAAGTTCAGGGGAAACCCACGTATTGATGGAGGTGATAATCGGGGTCTCTTGTTGCACATAAAAAGCAATCTGCAGCGGATACACCTGGACGCAACTTTTCAGCTGGAAGAAAAGTACTGCAAACTTTCCATTTTTACAATAACTTAATCATTTGGGTCACTATAGAAGTGATGGATGCTCATCAGAAATCAGAGTAAACAATAAAAGCGCACCATAATCTCACCACCTAGCTCTGACTTCCATTCCTGTTGTCACGTGGAGCCTTTCTGTGCATGTCAGAGAGCGAGCGATGAAGTGCCCAAGGGCCCAGCTCTGGGCCGGACTTACAGATTCAAGTCCAACCTCTTCTACTCACTGGCCGAGTGACCATGGGCCAACTAGGCAACAGTTCTGTGCCTGTCTGTCAAGTAGGAATAACAGAAGCTCCTTCATCAAGTTTTTAAATATAACGATCCCACACATACAGTTTTGCTACCTGCTTTTTCGCTTAATAAAAAAAAGCGTGAACCAGTTTCCATGTCATTAAATACCCTTTATGTTTAAGGGCCACAGTGCATTCCATTACACAGTTGTTCCACAATGTACTCTGACCCTCAGAGCCAGGCATTTAACCATTCCCAGTATGTCTGCTATTCCAACAGGCCTTTACACGAGACCAGAACGGCTGGGAGGTAGATGTCCTAAATCTCAGGGACAGAGACCCTATGCACACACAGACCAGGCCATTAGCCTAGGAGATGGCCTTTGTGCCTCCCGGCCACCTGAGCCACCTTAGGCTTCTCACCTTTGGTGCCCAGCCTCCTGGCCATTCGTGAGTCCCCAAGAGTCTTGCAATAAATTCTCTTATGCTTAAATTAGCCAAAGTCCGTTTCTGTTACTTGTCACCAAAGCACTTTCCTGATACACACGATAACATTCTCTCCCATAATATTCCATTACACACACACAAATAATGACGCCACCAACCAACCTCTCCAAGTCAGCTGTGTCCCAGGAAGGAGTAGGTAAAACCAGACAGCTCTAGTGCAAAGCACCGAAGTTCTCTGAAAGATAGACATTTTTATCCCAGTGAAAATTCTGCTCTGAGAGTCTTCATACACTTATAGGCCTGGGATGCTACAATTAATTACACAGAGTATATAATCTATAAAAAGACCAATCCAATCTTTCTCAGAGGAAAAAAAAATCAAATTGCAAATACTACTATTACTACTAATAACTGGTAATATTTATATACTGTTGTAAATACCTTACCTGCTAGTCATTTAATCGTGGCAATAAATTTGTAAGCACTATTGTTATCCCCATGTTATACACAAGGAAAGTGAGGCATCAGAGAAACTGAGTAACTTGCCCGAGGTCACACAGCTATTCAGGATTTGAACCCAGGCAATCCAGCTTCAAAACCTATGTTTTCAACCACCATATATACCGCTTCTTGATTTTTGTCTCATAACGACAGATTTTTTAATTATGATCACATATTACATCTTCATTATTATGTGTCACAGTTGGATGTAAATGGCAAAGGGAGATTTCCCACATAGATGAACTCCAGTAAGTACTTCATCTTCTACCGTGGCTTCTCCTGCTAAGACTATGTTATGTATGATCCCAGTACCTAAAACAATCTATGGGGCGTCTGGGTGGCTCAGTCGGTTAAGCGTCTGACTTCAGCTCAGGTCATGATCTCACGGTTCGTGGGTTCAAGCCCTGCATCAGGCTCTGTGCTGACAGCTCGGAGCCTGGAGCCTGCTTCAGATTCTGTGTCTCCCTCTCTCTCCGCCCCTCCCCCAATCACATTCTGTCTCCCTCTCTCTCAAAAATAAATAAAAAAACATTAAAAAAAATAAAAATAAAGAAAACAACCTATCATTCCCCTTCCTCCCTGAACAAATGCCAAGTGCTGTTCCGTTTCTAAGCCTTCCCTCAAGTGGTTTCCATTATTTAAAACACCCTCCGAACCCAACACCCACCTGCGTATTCCCATCCAGGAACGAAATGGCAATCTCAAATGCCACAATCCCCACACACCTCCCTCAAGCCTATCCAGATGGAATGAATCCGCCTGCCCCCATAGTCCTGTGATTCTGTTTACCTCCAGTAGAGCATGCATTACAATCTGCTAGTTTTTTCTCCCCATCCATCCCTTCCCAATGTAAGGTTCTAGAAAGCAGAGACTACATCTGATAAATTCTCTTCTTTTACTTGGTACCCTCCACCATACAGAAAAAAGTTATCGCAAGAAGTAGTTGCTCCATTAATGATGACTGAGCTTAAGGGAAGCAGGCTGTGGAAATCTATCGAGAGAGACTATCCCAAAGAAGCAAAAGGGAAAATATCAAAGATCTAGAAAAATTTAGCTTATCATTAAGCTACTCTAAATCCCTGTGAATAGAAATCTCAACACCTATCATTAAGAGACACTATCATTTGTGGAATTTTAACATGTATCTCAATAGGTCCTTTTATGGTCTGAATGTGCACACTGTGGGAAACGAACAAGGAAATTTTTTGGAAAACTATTTAAAACATTTGGTAAATACTGGGAACACAAGGTCATATGAACCGCAAAGAAAAAGTCGAAACTCTGGCCACCACCATAGTAAGCAGTGAGGGTTATAACTGCAGGCAAACCAGACAGGTGGTCAGCTCTCACTTTAAGAAACCCATTGCCGGGGTGCCAGGGTGGCTCAGTCGGTTGAGCATCCGACTCTTGATTGTGGCTCAGGTCATGGGATCGAGCCCCACGTCGGGCTCTGCGCTGACAGCATGGACTGCTTGGGCCTCTCTCTCTCTCCCTCTTTCACTCTGTCCCACTCTCTCTCTGCCCCTACCCAGCTCATGCTCTCTTTCTCAAAATAGAATCCCATTGCCTTCTGTATCTCTTATCTTGCTTCTTTGGTTTTCCTCAAGTCATTTATGGATTAAATCAAAGCTAAGAAGCTCTTTGCATTTTCTGAATTACTGCTCATTCCTACAGTGAAGATGAAATATTCCCTTTGAGTTTTTCCCATATTGGAAAAGTAAATGTGGAAACTGGCAGGAAGAAATCCAAATAATTGTAATTATTAACCAAATGGAACTAACGTACTATTACCGTTGATTCTATGATAAGTTTTGGGGAAAAGAAGATTCCTGCATCAACAAAGACAACTCCCTGCCCACACCACCTGTGGATCAAACACAGAAGAAGCCCTCCTGTGCCATCTGTAGGAAGGGGTAGAAATGAAATCCACCCTTACCACCTGACACATGAAGTCCTCTGCCACCATGAGGAACCCTCGCCAGAAGGAGCATCTGAAAGAATGCATTCTTTTCAGAAAACTAAAGCCTCACTTTTATTATTTTTTGTAAAGATATTCCTCTTAAGCAAACTCTACACCCAAAGTGGGGCTCAAACTTACAACCCCAAGATCAAGAGTTGCAATAAACTTATAAGTTTACTGCTCTACTGACTGAGCCAGCCAGGCACCCATCACCTCTCACCCCCAAAATAAAACCCACCTTGAGGTCTTTCTGATTGGACTTGGTTGATTCCTTCTGATTCATACTCATTAGGAGTTCCTGGAAATCCCTTGCATGTAAGACAACTAAAAACAGGAAAACAACTATCTTCAAACTCAGAGAAAGTTGCATACACATGACCTCCAACAGTTTCCACCGGAGATGATCTTTCTGTTCGATTTGCGAGATTGCCTGTGCCAAATAGCATACAGTTATAGGAAGCAAGCAATATTAAGCTGGTCCCAGCCTTTCCAAAGCCAATTCCAAAGTGGCACCAAATGGTATTCCCAGAGAAAAGAGGTTACCCTTAATGAAATCGCACTTGTTCTTTTGAGTATTAGTAACAACACAGGGGTAGTGAGACACATGATTGTCCACCTCAACAGCAAATTTATTTGCACTTATCTACACCCGGCCCAGAAAATATGTGACAAATATCCCGAAAGAGTGAAAAGGAGGAAAATTGAGGTTGTCACTCTAATTTGCCTATCTGAGAACACTTTCAAAATTGTTCTTAAAAAAAAAAAAAAGGATTCATAATAGACATGTCTAAACTCACTTAAAAAGTTTTAAGAAAATCCCATGAAAATGTGTGAAAGGCACTAACAACAGAGCTAATCAAACCACAGTGAAAGTCAAACCCTGCTCACAACCTAAAGAACACTTGGCCATTGTTGCTGTGTGGAGTCTCAACAGCTGGTCCATACCAGGCATTCCCTGTTACACCCTTGCACTCAAGACTTTCAATTTGTTTTTTAATATAACTTATTGTCAAATTGGCTTACATACAACACCCAGCGCTCATCCCAACAAGGACTTTCAATCTTTAAAAGATGAATAGGATCTCTCATCTTGAAAAGAAGCATTCTTTTAATAAAGAATAACAACACCAGGATGCTTGGGTGGCTCCGTTGGTTAAGCATCAACCTCCTGATTTCAGCTCAGGTCATGAACTCACAGTTGGTGAGTTCGAGCCCCGTATCGGGCTCTGCACTGACAGCACGGAGCCTACTTGGGATTCTCTGTCTCCCTCTTTTTCTGTCCCTCCTCCCCACCTCAATAAATAAATAAGTGAACATTAAAAAGGGGGAGGGTTCCTGGGTGGGTCAGTGGGTTAAGCATCTGACTCTTGATCTCGATTCAGGTTCATGATCTCATGGTTCGTGAGGTCTAGCCCCACGTCAGGCTCTGAGCCTGATTGGGATTTTCTCTCTCCCTCTTTTTAGAGATGTGCACATGCCTGGAGGTATGTGTTTAAATCCTGTGAAAGCACATAAGTTAAATAAAGATCCTTATATGTTATGTCTATGCAACTACATATGCAGTCACAGGCCCCTCTTGTTAACCTCAACCCCAGATTTTACTCTCTCTGTATGACTTCCCCACATGGTGACCAATGAATGACACAGCTAACATCTCAGAGGCTAAGTTTTCAAATTTCCTAGAATAGAACTATACCAGAGAAGATGGCTTAAGCATCAGTCAGATGGGTAAGTTTCCTATCCAGTGACCGCATCAACCAAACTAGGGCACGTTTTAGAAAAAGAAAGGGTACTATTATTGATTATGCCAGGACAGCAGGTTTAAAACAGAATTGTTCCAGACAGAAACAAAAAATACAGTTACCCTAGAATATGCCCACCAGATGAAATTTTTTTCCACTTCCAAGAGACATTTCTACTGTTCTATAGATGCCAAAACATGCAATAAATCACCTTCTCTTAGGCATGCTATTTGATAATGGCAGATAAATTAGAACCTGGGAGAAAAGGAAGGCAAGATATGACTAAGTCTTGAAATATGTTGTCCAATAGACTAATGCAGAAACTGATAGCATTCCTGCTCATCCAAGATTTGAAAAGGACACAGAAGCATTGTCCATTAGATGCACATCACTTTCCAGAGTCATTTTTTCAATTTAATCACTAAAGACACAACTGTAAGCCTAAAGTAATATACACAGCTTAAATCAAGAAAGAGGGTTACTAAGAACCATGGGTGGGATTCTCAATCTACAAGATTAACAAACCTGTGTTGTGAAGAGATTAATTTCTTCTAATTGATATTAAGAACCTAATTTCACTTAATTCTAAGAAGTT
Source organism: Panthera uncia (assembly GCF_023721935.1). Taxonomy (NCBI): domain Eukaryota; kingdom Metazoa; phylum Chordata; class Mammalia; order Carnivora; family Felidae; genus Panthera; species Panthera uncia. Next base: position 28,186,737 of record NC_064815.1, on the reverse strand, counting down.
GAAAATCAGTCTGCTAATTAATTAGCAGATTAATTAGTTGACTTTTTCAAAGTCAACTCCTCTTCCCTACTCTGTTATACTCCATCCTGTGATACTGGGGCTAGGACTCCCAGATCCCATGCTGGCAGGCTCCCTGTTCACTTCTGCAATGCAAAGTTCTAGAGAGAGGGTGAGAGATGAGGAAGAAAAAGAGGCTTCTTGCCTGTTTCCCTATTTCTGTTAACATCGCTCCAGCAGCAGCTGAATTCCCAAATGTAGAAATTTATCCACAGATAGGCTTGCTGATGGGTAAACTGACACACATGCATTACAGCATCGTGTGTAAAAGTACAAGATTATAGACACCCTATATGTCCGTTAAAGATGGTCAGGCAATTTAACATAAATAAGGCAGTAATGGAGGAATAGAGTAACCAAAAAAAGGGACGTAAGACATACAGAAAACCAATATCAAAATGGCAGGGGGCCTGGCTGGCTCAGTTAGAGGAGCCTGCAACTCTTGATCTCAGGGTTGAGTTTGAGCCCTACATTGGGTGTGAGATTACTTAAAAACAAAAGCTTTTAAAAAAATAATAGACATCTTTGTAACTTTTTTTTTTTTTTTTGGCCAGTGACAATAATTAGCATTTTATTTTCTTCACTATGGACCCGACAATAAAGCCCAAGTCTAAAAGCTGTACCTGGTTATAGTCTCCTTAGTATAATTGGCTATGTAACACAAATGTAAAAGCTTCACGGATATTGGTAGAAGTTTTTCTTTATCAGCAAATACATAAATGTATATTAAACTCTTCAATTGAAAGGCAGAGATGGATGAAATGGATAACAAAACATGATCCAACTATATGCTGTTCACAAAAGATTCATTTTAGATTCAAATACACAAATCGGTTAAAAGTGAACGTATAGAAAAAGGTATTCCACACTAACAGTAACCAAATTCAACAGCTGGAGTGGCTATATGAATTAATATCAGACAAAATAGACTTTAAGACAAAAACTGTAACAAGGGACAAATAAAGACCTTATGTAATAATAAAAGAGTCAATTCATGAAGAAGATAAAATAATTATAAATATTTATAAATATATATGCACCTAACAATGGAGCCCCAAATATATAAAGGAAAAACTGACAGAATTGAAGGGAAAAAAAAGAAAGTTCCACATTAATAGTTGGAAGTATCAACACCCCACTTTCAATAATGGATAGAACAATTAGAATAATGGATAGAACAAAGAAATAGAAGACTTAACACTACAAACCAACTAGACCTAACAGACAAATAGAACATCCCATCCAACAACAGCAAAAAACACATTCTTCTCAAGTCCATTCTCCAGGATTAACTATACATTAAGCCACAAAAAGTCTTAATAAACTTTAAAGGACTGAAATAATTCCAAGTATCCCTTCCAAACACAGTGGAATGAAGTTGGATATCAATAATAGAAGGAAATTCGTAATTCACAAATGTGCTGAAGTTAAACAATGCACTTTTAAAAAATTAATGGGTCACATAAACATTACAGGGTAAATTAGGAAATACTTTGAGATAAATGAAAATAAAAATACCACGTTTTGAAACATAGGAGATGCAACAAAAGCAGTGCAAAGAACTGGAAATTTATACCTGTAAATGCCTACATTGATTGAAAGAGGAGGATCTCAAGTTAATAATCTAACCTTCCATCTAAATGAACTAGAAAAAGAAGGGCAAACTAAACCCAGAGGAAGCAGAATGAAACAATAAAGATCAGAGCAGAGATAAGTGAAGTAGAAAATTAAAAAAGAAAATCAACAAAACAAAAAGTTGGTTCTTTGAAAAAGTCAACAAAACCAACAAATGTTTAGCTAGACTGACCAAAGGAAAAGACTACTCAGATCACTAAAATAAGAAATGGAAGTGAGATTGGTCATTCTTGCTGATCTTAGAGAGATGAAAAGGATAAGAGAACACTATGAAACACTGTATGCCAACAAATTAGAAAACCTAGATGAAATGCAGAAAATCTTAAAAACGCAGAAATCACCAAAACTGACTAGAAAAGAAAGAGCAAATTCCGAATAAGTCTAGAACAAGTAAAGATTCAGTAATCAAAACACATCCAAAAAGGAAAAGTCCCAGGACCAGATGAGTTCACTGGTGAATTCCACCCAACATTTAAATAAAAATTAACACCAACCTTCCTAAATTCTTTCAAAACTAGAAGAGGGAATACTTCCTAACTCATCCTGTGAAGCCTCTATCACCCTTATACCAAAGTCAGACAAAGACATAGCAGACCAAAATCTTGTGAATAGAAATGCAAATAATCCTCAGTGAAATACCAGGAAATTGAATACAATAACATATTAAAAGGATTCTATACCAGAACCAAGTGAGTTTTATCCAAGAAATGCAAGGGTGGCTGAACAATAAAAAATCATTTAATGTAATATATAATATTAACAGAATTTTTAAAACTGCAGTATCATTGAATTAATGCAGAAAAAGAATCTGACAAATTCCAATATCTGTTCATGATAAACAAAAAATAAAAACACTCAACAAACTAAGAACAGAAGGGAACTCCCTCAACTGGAAAAGGGCAGCTATGAAAAACCCACAGCTAACATCATCTTTGGTGATGAAAGGCTGAATGGTTTTCCCCTAATAACAGGACTAAGATTAGAATGTCTACTCTTGCCAGATAAAAAAGCATCCAGATTGGAAAGGAAACAATAAAACTATCTTTTTCACATATGACATAATCTTATCCACAGAAAACCCTAGAGTCCACACAAAAGCTATGAAAGCTAATAAATGAGCTCCACAAAACTGCAGAACACAAAATCAGCATACTAAAATCAGTTATATTTCTATACGCTAGCAACGAACAATCCAAAAAAAAAGCTAACATGCCACTTTACCTTATTGAAAAGAACAAAATACTTAGCAATAAATTTAACCAAAGAAGTACAAGACTTAGACACTGAAAACTACAATACATTGTTACGTGAAATTCTAAAAGACCTAAATAAATAGATATCCCTTTTCATGGATTGTAATGTTCAATAATGTTTAAATGGAAATAATTCCCAAATTAATCTACAAACTCAAAGCAATTCCTATCAAGACCCACCTGCCTTTTTATAGAAATGGATAGGTTCGGGGCGCCTGGGTGGCTCAGTTGGTTAAGCGTCCGACTTCGGCTTAGGTCATGATCTCACGGTCCGTGGGTTCGAGCCCCGCGTTGGGCTCTGTGCTGACAGCTCAGAGCCTGGAGCCTGCTTAGGATTCTGTGTCTCCCTCTCTCTCTGACCCTCCCCCCGTTCATGCTCTGTCTCTCTCTGTCTTAAGGATAAATAAACATTAAAAAAATTAATAAAAAGAAATAGGCTCATCCTAAAATTCATACAGCATTGCAAAGGATCCTGAAGTCAAAACAATCTTGAAAAAGAATAAAATTAGAAGACTTACACTTCCTATTTCAACTTACTACAAAGCAATAGTTATCAATATAGTATGAAACTGGCATAAGAAGAGATATTCTAGACCAACAGAATACAATTCAGAGTCCGGAAATACAGCAATACATTTATGGTCAAATGATTTTTGACAAGGTGCCAAGTCCAATCAATAAGGGTTTTCAACAAATGGTCTTTCCAACAAATGGTGCTGGAACACCTAAATATCCACTTGCAAAGGATACATTTGGACCCCTATCTCACAACATATACAAAAATCAATTCAAAATGAATCAAGGACCTCTATCTAACCGCGAAAACTATAAAACTCTGAGGAAGAAACACAGGGGTAAAGTTTTTATTACTTTGGATTAGGCAATGGTTGCTTAAATACGACACCAAAAGCACAAACAACAAAATTAAACAAACAGATAAATGACTTTATCAAAGTTAAAAAATCTTGTGCATCAAAGGACCCTATAGGAAAGTGTAAAGACAACCCACAGATTGGAAGAAGATATTTGGAAATCATACCAAATAAGGGTCTAGAATCCAGAATATGTTTAAAAAAAATTTATAACTCAAAACAAAAATACAAACAACACAATTGGTAGACATTTCTCTAAGGAAGATATGCAAATGGCCAATAAGCACATGGAAAGACCCTCAACATCTTTAGTCATTAGGGAAATACACATCAAAACCACAGTAACATTAGGATGGCTATAATAGTTAACTCTTAGGAAGGAAGGAAAAAGAGAGGGAGAGAGAGAAGGAAAGAGACAAAGAGAGAGAAAGAAAGAATGAAAGAAAGAGAAAGAAAGAAAAAATGAATAAGCGTTTGCTAAGATGTGGAGAAACCGGAACCCTCATACACTGCTGGTGGGAGGATGGTAAAATGATGCAGCCACTATGGAAAACAATTTAGCTGTTGCTTTTTAAACACAGAATTCCATATGACCTAGCATTTCTACTCTGAGGTATATATCCAAGAACACTGCAAACATATGTTCACACAAAAATTTGCACATCAATGTTCACAGCAGCTTTATTCATAACAGCCAAAAAGTGGGAACAACCCAAGTGTCCATCAACTGATGGATATAGAAAATGTGGTCCATCCATCCAATGGAATATTATTCAGCCATAAAAAGGAATGAAGTAGTGATACACACTACAACATGAATGAACCTTGAAAACATTATGCTAAGTGAAAGAAGCCAGACTAAAAAAGGCCACATATTGTATAGGACTGCATTTTTCTGAAATGCCCAGAATCAGCAAATTCATTGAGCTAGAAAGCAGATTAGTAGTTGCCAGGGCGAGGCTTGGGGGGGGGGGGGGTGTGTGGGGGGGGGATGGAGAGTGACTGCGCAGTGGGCATTGGATTTCCTTTTTGGGATGATGACAATGTTCTGGAGTTCGACAGTGATGACGGTTATACGTTGGGAATGTACCAAAGCCACTAAATCATACATGACACCAGTATGTATCAATCAGACTGATATATATGGAAGCTTTCCAAGATATATTACTGGGTGAAAAAGCAAGGCATAGAACTGAGTATATGTTCCCCCTAAAGAAGAAGGGGTGTGCAGGGAGAGGAAAAATATATAAGCATTTTTACCTAATACACCTTTGCAAAGATAAACAAGAAGGTTACCACCAGACTGTCTCTGGGGAAAAGAACTTCAAGGATAGGGGCTGGTGCGAAAACACTTCCTTTTTAAAATGAGCCATCTTGTACAGTCTACATGTTGCTCCATGTATAGATCCTCCCCAACCCCTGCCAGAAAACAGCAACAACAACAAATTGACCTTTGTGAAAAGGGAAATATTTAAATAAAGGGGTGGTTATATAATGAAAATACACTAATGGGAAGATTGTTGACCCACACTGGGGGAGAAAGCGGGGTGGGAATGAGATTCTACATGTGTTTGACAATGTAAGGGACTGGTATACTGTTTTAGAATATAATTACACAAATCCCAAATATAAGGGCATATGGATAGTGTGATGATTGCACAACAGACACTGAATGGCTGTCTGAGTATGTGACAGCCTCAGTATAACCAGCCTGAGTTTGGCTGGTCCAGCTACAAATACTGCCCAGGAAGCCGTCCTCAGGCTCCCTGACTCCCTAGGGGCAGGGAAGCCTGGTTCCTCCCTCCTTCCACTTCAGATCAAGCTCTCCAGCTGGGGCCTGTGGGCACCAACAAGTAAGGTGGCCCATGTTGAAAGGATGTAAAAACATGTTTTCTCGGACTCTGGGAGAAAGAGGGAGATTGTGCAGCACACCCATGATTGTCATCAACGACCCCCTTTCAACTCTTTCTTTCAGCTTGAAAGATCTTGCAGCTGTATTGTTCTCCGGAAAAATTAAATGTACTGGCTTATTAACTCATGGCTTCTAAGTCTCCAGGTACATTTACAAGCATACACAAGGAAGTCCTATCATTACCCATCACTGCCTACAATACAACCCAGACAAAGTGCTGGTTTTAGCTGTACTTCCTTGGACTGGTGACTGTTTCCCATTTCTGTTGGATTACCATCAAATCTTGCCTCCTAACCTTTAAATTCACCACAGAAGCTGCTAGTGATTCTGGCTAACATGACAGAACCCCCTGAAGCAGCTGGGGGTGACAGCCAGTCCCTTCCTGCCCCATCTTCTTTATTTCTAGAGCGGGGGGAAAAAAACAACACCAAACCTGGAAGCCCCACATAGCAGCTGCTTTTGTGGTCTGTGACTTAATTTAAGGAAGTATTCTATGAAACCTCCAAAAAGAATCTAAATTTAGATCGAAGTCTTTCACCACCAATGCCAGCCTCTCCAGCTAGGAAACCCACACGCACAGCAACACAGTAAGGGGGGAAAACAACAAATTTAAAATACACATAAAAGTGTCATCATCGAGGGATTGAAGCTAGAATTATTCAGGCCAAAGAAATTTTCTTCTGGTACCACCAACATCTTAGTTTTTGATAAAGGAGTAGTGATTACAGAAACTTTTAGGGAGGGAAGCAGTGACATAAGGGAGACAGGTTTTCTTTACGAGATTTCTACTAAGAGAGCTAGGAACTACTGTATATACCAGGATGTCTGTAATGACTTAAGTCCAGCATCGAAGTATTAAGATCAACATATTGCCTAAAAAGAGTTCTCTAACACTGAGTCAGACAGGAAGGAAAAACCACCTACTTAACACTACTATTTCCCCAACACCTCACTCTTCCCAAGTGTGTCAATTTAGACCTTGAACTCTGAGATAACAGTCACACTGGGATGGCTTGATATTAATGGCAATTAACAGGGAGATAGCACTCTCTCCTCGGCATTTTTTTTTCACCTTGAAGAGTGAGTCTGTCTGATCCATTTATTTATTTTGAGAGTGAGAGAGCATGAGTAGGGGAAAGGCAAAGAGGGAGAGAGAGAGAATCCCAACCAAGCTCCACCCCGTCAGCACAGAGCCCGCTGCGGGGCTCAAACCCATGAACTGTGAGATCATGACCTGAGCCAAAGTCAGACGCTCAACTGACTGAGCCACCCAGGCGCCCCTTGTCTGATCCATTTAAAAACTAATCTTCCCAATGTTCCACTCTCCCAATAAAATTAAAATACTATATATAATTTGAAAGTTAACATTCAACAGCCTATCCTACTTCATACCCCAGAAAGGTTCTATTTTGCAAGCCGTATCTGTAGACAGATTTCAGCAGATAACTGTGTAAAAGATAAAAAGAGAGTGAAATTTTCTCTGTTCTTTCCGCCTTGCATCCTCCTCTTCTCCCCACCCCCCATCAGCTGGGAAACATTCCCAGATTCTTCTCAAGCTTAGTTTGGAAGTAAAGCTCAGCCTTGATAAACACATAGCCCAGGAAATGCTCTGGATCACAGACCACTTAGAAGACTCGGTCTATCCTCTCCCAAGAGACCTCTTTCAAACTCCACTTGATAGGGTGGGCAGGCAGTTTTAGATTTTCACTAAAACCTCCTGGAACATTACTGAGTGATAAAATCATAGCAGTCTGGCAACTATACAAATGGTGGAGAGAGCACCACACCCAAAACAAGCTCCTGAGACTTCAGGGAAACTATGGTTCCAGTGAGCTCCCCATGTCGTTTACCCCCTGTGGAAATCAGGGAGCCGGAAGGGGAGCAGTGTCCACTAACATCGCCTCTGAGCATAACTCCTCCAAGACGGCTGCTTGATGCTGGTGGGACACAAGGAAACAGCTACAGGGACCTGTTTTTAGTATTTCTGAAATGTTAATGTCCTTGGCCCAGCACTACCAAAAGGACGGACTCGATCACAGACATCAACCATATTTCTTTTTCCATAATCACGATTTCACGTCCTTTCTCCTGTGTCTTTTGGCTAACCACTGGTGTCACACTCGGTTTCTGTTAAAAATGTCTCCAAGACCCAACCATTATCTACGCTCGCAAATTCTCTCCTAAACTTGGTTCATGAGTTCAAACGCTGGGTTAAGTGGAACCACAAAACGCTCTATCTCAGAGGGGTAACCAGTTTCATGATACCATTAAATAGAACATACCATTCTTTCACATGGAGAGGGTGGTGATGAGGCCTGAGGACCAAACCAAATAGAAAAACAGCACAGGCACAGCCTGAACCAAGAATGCTCCAACTTTTACCAACTGACGGTTGCCAGAGGGAAAAAGGGGATGGGGGGTGGGGGATGGGGGATGAGCAAAATGGGTGAAGGAGAGAGGAAAGCACAAGAAGGAGGAAGTCATAGGGAGAAAGTACAACATAGGGAATATAGACAATGGTACTGTGATAGCGTTGTATGTATGGTGACAGATGATGGTGACATTTGTAGTGGGCACAGCATAATGTACAGAGTTGTCAAATCACTATATTTACACCTGAAACTAATGTAATATTGTATGTCAACTATACTTCATTTAACAAAAGAGGGGGAAAAAAGGTGAGTTCAAACTTTTGGGAATCACTAAAATTTTACAGTTGAGTCTTGAAATGAGGGGATGGGGGGGTTGGGGCACTGACACCCCCTATCCCTGTGCAGTTGAAAATCTCTGTGTAACTTCTGACTCCCCCCAGAATACAACTACTCGTAGCCTCCTATTAACTAGAAGTCTTATTGATAACATAGACAGTCAACTAACACGTATTTTTATGTTATATGTATTATATACTGTATTCTTACAATAAAGTAAGCTAGAGAAAGAAAGTTAAGAAAATCCTAAGGAAGGAAAGACATTTACAGTCCTGTACTACGTTTATTATATATAATAATATATATAATTCAACACAGTTCAAACCTATGTTGTTCAAGGGTCAGCTGTATTTATTTTTCAGAAGTGTAATTACCGAGTAATGTTACAGTGATAATATACATGACACATAATAACAAGGCACGGTTTATTCTGATTTTTAGTAAATAATCAATAGGAATGTACACCAAGTAGGAAACGGCAATAAAAAATATTAAGTTAGTAAGAGGTGGTGGAAATTTGAGAAGATTCACTTTCCTTTTTATATTGTTCCTCATCTCTGTCACAATAATGCCAGTGCCATTTGCCCCCTCCATAAACAATCTTGAGGCGATCACTTTCTGGGAAGGTTGGCTGAAAAAGTGAGCTCCTAACTGAATGACGTTTAACGGCGATTTTAATTTGAAGAAAAGAGCTAGCTTCAGAAACAACGTTTACGCCAACATAGAAAGTAAGAAGCAAAGTTAACTTCACGAAGCCGTCACCTTTAATCCACTTACAAGATAACTCAGTGAAGCCTTAGGCCAGAGAGCCTCTACCATATGCTGGGCAACAGCTGGGCACCAAATTACTTCATTTATTCCTTGCAACAGCCTTAGGAGGTAGGTCTTATCTGAGGCTTAAAGCTGAAATGCAGGGTTTGCCCAAGGACACTGGTATGCGGGGAAACTGGGAGGACTGACTCCACAGTCTCCAAAATGAGGACAGGAGTAGTACCTACCTAAGTAAGTTTACTGAGAGGAAACTCGTGAGAAGTGCCTAGCATCGTGCCTTCCTGGTGAGTAGTAAAAGCCTCAATAATTGACAAAAAGCTTCATCATTACTGCCCAGAGTGACCCCAATCCTGAACAGCAAATCTGGACAGGAAACCCCGGTCAGGTGTATCCTAAAACCCACATCCAACCACAGTGCTCACCTTAGAATTCCACAGGATGTAGTTTGTATACCTGACCTAGTTTCCATAAAAAGAGCCAAAGGCCAGAAGAGGCACTCCAAAGAATAACGTCCCAACACTAAAGCTTCAAGCTGGCATTTGTCAGACTCTCAATCTAGAATCTCTTTGGAGAGACTCCAAACAGGGTGTGAAGGTTGTACAGCCCCCAGCATAAGTGATCTGGGGCAAGAGCCCTGGACCTTCCACGGGATCTGCCTCCCCACCTCGAGGAATTCCCTCCCGTGCACTTTAAGTTTAACCTATTTTGCCCGCAAAAAGATTTTAAACAGTACCTGACTGTAAATGGAAATAGTTCCAGTGTCAAAAAAAAAAAAAGAAAAAGATTAAAAAAATCACTCCACAAACACGAATTTACCATCCATACTGGAGGAGCCATAGTTGGGCTCCAATTAGAACTTCTAAGAAGGATTTTCAGAAAGCATGTTGCAATAAACCAGCAAGATACTAAAGTGAGCACATCAGAGGAAAGGCTAAGGCAGCCTTCCCTGAACACCTGCTGTGTTTTATCAGGATGTTCAAGATCATTTAGTATTTACATCACTTAACTTGCTTCACAGACACTTATCTCCGACCCCCCCCCCAACACACACCCCCACCCAATTGGAATGGTTTTTCAAGGGCCATACAGGGAGTCTGACGTTAACTTTGTAACAATGCACAGACTGGGTAAACAACAAGTATTTCCCTTCATCTGGTCTCTGACCCCTTCCTGGTGTCCAGTATGTTACTTTCCAGACAACCTAGCACCTAGTAGTTATTCAATAAATGTTTGTTAAAAAGAAATTTTGTAGACCATTTAGTCTAAACTTGGCCCCCACAAAGGATTCCTTGTAAAGCCTCTAGAAAGACTATCATCCAGTATTTGCATAAAACAGCAACACGCAACACTCACTTTGTGAAGGGGCCGAATTTATTCGCTCATTAGACAGTTCTCACTGTTACCAAGTTCCCCTCCAAGAGGCAGCTGCACACAGTAGGCATCACAACTGTCATTCTCTAAGCACTTACCCTGCAGACCCTTTTTCTAGAACTTTCTAGAGTTAGAAAGTGGCAAAGCCAGAATTGGAGCACAGGCCTCTAGCGTGGCTGGCTCTTAGCCATGGTACTACATTCACTGGATCCTGTGCTGCCCTCTGGACACAAAAGACCCCCTTCTACACATCAGAATTTATCAGGTCAGTTCCAGATCAAATCTCTCTACTGCTACCCAGACCCCTCGGCCTGTCACTGAAGCCTGTGTCCTCTGTTCCCTCTGTTTGGCCACCCTCTTGCCCCATTATGTCTCATGCAGATCTTTCCAGAGCGACTTCAAATTTGGCCTCCCCAGCGCTAGGCCTCTGTGGCCCACAAGGAGCTGTCTTTTCAATCTAGCACCTTTGTTTTTTTTTTTTTTTTTAATGCTTAACTGTTTCTAGTGCCTGTCTCACTCCCTACTGTACTGTTAAGTTCTGGGTAGAGACTATTTTTGTAACCTTTCTCTCATCCTTAACACCTGTAAGTATTGTGCTCAATCCTGAGTAACACAGTGAATTGACTTCGGTGCCTACCCTCCTTTCAAAATAATCTGACTAGAAAATTAATACCAAATTCGGATGCAAAAATTATAAACTATAATGTTAAAGAATGAAGCCTCACTCAAATAATAAAGTGCTTATTTCTCCTTTGTATTTTTCAATAGATATATATTCCCTTAAAGGATAGATAGGCTACAATGATGTAGTAACACACTGTAGCCACAATTTCTCTGGTATTTGTTTATTTAAAATGATTATTCTTTGGGGGCACCTGGGTGGCTCAGTGGGTTAAGCGACCGACTCTTGATTTGGGCTTGGGTCAGGATCTCACAGTTGTGAAATCAAGTCCCATTTCAGACTCTGTACTGACAGCACAGAGCCTGCTTGGGATTCTCTTTACCTCTCTGACACTTCCCCCACTCTCTCTCAAAATAAAATAAACTTTATTTATTCGTGCATGCAAATGGAGGAGGGGCAGAGAGACGGAGAAAGAGAGAATCCTAAGCAGGCTCCACACTGTCAGTGCTGAGCACGATGCTGGACTCATACTCACGAACCATGAGATCATGACCTGAGTCGAAATCAAGAGTTGGATGCTTAACCAACTGGACCACCCAGGCGCCTCTAAAATGGTTATTCTTTATTGAGATGCCCTTTTGTTCTTTCATGATAATCTGAACTGGGTTTATTTGGTGCTACGTATTTCACAGCTGTTAAAAAGAAATAGGCAACACCAATCAGGAAAGACTGACATGATGTAAAAACAAATGAACATAACAGAGGTTTTATTCCCTGCCAGCACTACATGTCCAACACAGGTTGTGTTGTCATTGTCGGGGCGGGATGGGGGGGGGGGGCGGGGAGTACATGGACCAGGGCAGAAGGGGACTCTCCGTGCCACGTAATCATTCAGGGACCCAGGCTGACAAAGGCCCCACCATGCGCCACATGGTCCCCAGTGCTCCACGGAAGAGCTGGAGGCTCTTCCTGTTTTGGCCCCACAGTGGGACAAATCACTTCTCACACTTCACTAGCCAGAACAAGTCACGCGGCCCCACCTAAGCAACAGAGATGTTTCTGCTACAGAGACAGCTCTGGGTGTACGGACAATGGAGCAATCCCTGATCTATATTATGTGAACAAGCAAGGTGAACACAAGTGCACATCATATACTGTCATCTGTGTTAAAGAGAGAGGCGGGGGACAAAGGGAAATGAACAGAGACCCTTTGGAAAAATCCAAGAGAAACCAGTAGTGCGATGATAATAACAGCTACTTCTCTAGAGGCAAGTTCTTGGCTGACAAAGGACAAGGAGGGTAGGAGACTTATTTTTAATGAATACCCTTTTATATCATACGCGTACATCATCTATTTAAAAACTCCGACTGAAGTTTTTAGGCTGTGATGTATACACTTCAAGTTAATGAGTTGTTTTATTTTTCTTTTCTGAATAAAGTCTCATCTATTCTAATATAAGAAACGCCAAATCCTTGACTCACACTGCCTGAAATTAAACACCTGGAGTAACACCGACATCATCATACCCTTTTGAAAAGCCTTGCTGAGAGATTTTGACTGGCTCCTGTCTATTCTAAACATAAACATCACTACTGTACAGGTGGTAAGAAAAGTGCTGACATTGATAAACTGTTTCCTTTTGGGAATATTTTTTGTTGGTATTTCAACAGAGGTACCATTTCCTAAAGTCAAACTCCTTGTCTGAAATAAAACATAAAAACTTTTTTTTCCCTACCATTAGGCTGAACCCTAGACAAAATCCAGAAGCCAAACCTGGGTTTCCAAAAAGAAAACACACACTGTTGTCTCAGAATGCATGAAATTATGGAATGCGCAGAGTGAGTCTTTTCCAAAATCATCACCAACACCCTCAAATACTATTTAAATACTTCATGTGCCAGATGTGCCTGAGGACAGCCTCTGGGGCTTATGACGAGGCTCGAGGTAAGCCATCGGCACATCTGTTCCTCTCCTGCAATTGTCGTGAACAAAAGTGGAGCCCCGCTGACATTCAGTTCGTGAAGTAAGCCATAAATAATGCAATAAGTAAACAGGTATGACAAGTCTCCAAAAAGACTTCCGTGATTCATTTCAAAGTTAATATCAAAAATAGACCTAAAAAAAGAGAAAGCGAGCCAGAACAGGCTTACACTGCTCCCGTCACAACACCCGAAATATCAGGCTCCAAGAGAAACAGCACGCTATCGAGGCTATGTGCTATCCTCATAGATTTTACTCTAAATTCCAGCGTAGCGTATCACATAGCAACTTTTTACTGCACCAAGTTGGTACTTAAAGAGCCTGTGACTACCGCTCAAACTCTACAATGTACTTCCACATTTAAATTTTAGTGGAAAATCAAATACCACGCATTGCTTCCAAATATCAATATTATGCCTTCCAAACTGAATGTGTTTGCGTGTATCAAAGGCGCCTTCCTAAGCAGGCTCTCTGCCAACAACCTGTGATGTTCTAAAACGTTCCGGGCACTATCATTTCAGCTACCTTGAACTTCTGATGAGTGTTATCCAACCAATTTTTGATGATTTCCAAAAACATTATCTCCATTTTTTTCTAAAGCGCTGAAGAAAGCGAATCACCAGTTTCCAAGCCTATCATGGGTCTTGTATAATCCATTACTAAACCTACAGAATGAAGTAGCAATTATTAAATCACCAATATCGCAACACATGAGACCAACACCAACATAAGCTTAGGACAAACACCAAAACGAAGAGAAACTTCAGATCACACCATGTCTTCAGTCTGAAGACAGATGGCATTACTTTGTGGTACTTTGTGGGTGTGCACACAATTTCCAGGACTTGCAAGTCAGAGTAGCCATAATACCGTGTACCATTGATTCAAAGACATTTTCTCTTATTTTAACATCTCTGAAATCTTCAAATGAATCATGCTGTAGTGTTTCTTTTTTAGTGGTACATAAGGCAATGGTGTGACTTTCAAAGTCACCTTAGATTCACTGAAAGATGACAATATTAATATTAGCTAACATATAACTATGTACCAAACACTGCATGTGGATTATTTCATTTAATACTCATAAACTCTAAAGTGGCTCCAACTATTTCCCACCCTCTTTTTTTTTTTTTTTTTAAAGCTGAGAAAACTTAGAGATGAGGTCACTCATCTAAAGGCACAGGCTGGCTCCAGCCCAGCTCCTAACCACCCTACCTGGCTGGCTCCACAGAGGAAAGAACTGCTGATGAGAGCGCCAACCATTCCTTGGAACATGGGTTCAAAGCTCAGCCATGAGCGCCCTCCCTCCATTTTTTAAGCCTGTTTATAAGCCCCCCTCCCTGTTTTTTAGGAAAATGGCAAAGAAAATGCAGGGCTCCAAGTATCACAATGGATATTATTTCAAAGACTTTATTATAAAGAAGGATTGGTAATTGCCTTATAAAAAATTATTTTCTTGCATAAAGAACAATTTTTTTCCTTTCTATTCATCCTGAATTCAATGAACAAATAATTAACATGCATTTTTCCCCTCTCAAAAAATACCCTATCATCTCTAGGGAAATGACATAAGAATTTCTAGAATCTGTACCTGAATTTTGTTTAAGTCTTCGTACTTGAAATAGTCCCAAATAACACAACAATCCAGAAACATTCTATAACATAAATCAATAACATTTGTTGGGGTAAGTTTACATATAAAGCTACCATTCCTAACTCTTAGCAAAAATATTTGGCACCTTTACAGAAATACATCTTTTGCTTCACACAAAGAAGGCATACTTATTTTTCAGAAGTTCATTAAATGGTAGCTTTCTCATCCGCATGTTCAGCATACACAAAGCCAGAATTATACATTTTTTTAATGGTATCATCTAGTTAGTTGTTGGTTGCCTTCCCAGCATCCATTTTTCTGTTCCCTCAAAATGTCCCAGTCCTGTATGCTGGGTAGGACGAACACCATTACTAGATTCCAAGATGGATCCTAACTGCCCACCCGGCACATCCCATCAACCTTACCACAGTGGTTGGTTCAGAGATGGATACATGACCCAAATCAGGCCAACCCAACAAGAGGATTCAACTCCAGGACTTCTACTCCAGCAAAGAACTATTGGAAAAGTGGACTTTTAACATTTCTGCTGGTTAAAGCCAGAAGGAAATCACTATGGGAGCATCTAGAGCCATCTTTTGATCACGAGAGAAAGAGACAGCCAAGAATGGTTCTGAGGTCACAGCACTGAGAACCAAAGAGAAACTGGGTCCTTGTCATACAGTGAAACTACTTTTGGACTTTTCAGTTAACTTACTGAATAAAATGCTTTCTATTGAACCAGTTTAAGCTAGGGTTTAAACCACTTACATCTGAAAGCATCTTGTTTTTTTTTTTTTTTTATTTTTTTTATTTTTTAATATATGAAATTTACTGTCAAATTGGTTTCCATACAACACCCAGTGCTCATCCCAAAAGGTGCCCTCCTCAATACCCATCACCCACCCTGCCCTCCCTCCCACCCCCCATCAACCCTCA
>NC_064815.1:28159674-28170925 GCF_023721935.1 Panthera uncia | reverse complement strand
GTTTCTCAGGATCCACATAAGAGTGAAACCATATGGTATCTGTCTTTCTCTGTATGGCTTATTTCACTTAGCATCACACTCTCCAGCTCCATCCATGTTGCTACAAAAGGCCATATTTCATTTTTTCTCATTGCCACGTAGTATTCCATTGTGTATATAAACCACAATTTCTTTATCCATTCATCAGTTGATGGACATTTAGGCTCTTTCCATAATTTGGCTATTGTTGAGAGTGCCGCTATAAACATTGGGGTACAGGTGCCCCTATGCATCAGTACTCCTGTATCCCTTGGATAAATTCCTAGCAGTGCTATTGCTGGGTCATAGGGTAGGTCTATTTTTAATTTTCTGAGGAACCTCCACACTGCTTTCCAGAGTGGCTGCACCAATTTGCATTCCCACCAACAGTGCAAGAGGGTTCCTGTTTCTCCACATCCTCTCCAGCATCTATAGTCTCCTGATTTCTTCATTTTGGCCACTCTGACTGGCGTGAGGTGGTATCTGAGTGTGGTTTTGATTTGTATTTCCCTGATGAGGAGCGACGTTGAACATCTTTTCATGTGCCTGTTGGCCATCCGGATGTCTTCTTTAGAGAAGTGTCTATTCATGTTTTCTGCCCATTTCTTCACTGGGTTATTTGTTTTTCGGGTGTGGAGTTTGATGAGCTCTTTATAGATTTTGGATACTAGCCCTTTGTCCGATGTGTCATTTGCAAATATCTTTTCCCATTCCGTTGGTTGCCTTTTAGTTTTGTTGGTTGTTTCCTTTGCTGTGCAGAATGAAAGCATCTTGTTTTTAAAAACTAATAAAAAAACCCTCAATGTCATGAAGTGTGGTATTGTAAATACATGGCAGAAATAAAAACGTGAAACTGGCTGAACAAAGGAGGCAGGGTAAAATTCAGTGAACACCCTACCTGGTCAACGATGTCACTTACTAAGATGGTGTGGACTAGGATCAGAGCGCCTTGGGGAATGGCTGTCGTGGAAGGGGGTGGGGATAAAATCATGAGCTATCCAGAGACAACTGGCTGCTCCTGTGCAAGAGAATGTAATGCGCGCTCTGAACCATAATGACTATCTATTTCCCCTTCTCGGTTCTTTCAAATAGTAGTCTTTAGTTTGGTCTCCTGATCTCCCTCCGTGGTTGTACACAGTTCAACTTGCCAGTGTCCATCCCTAAATCATCCGACCATGAGAAGCTCCACGACCCTGACAAAGACACCCGGCCATCTTCACCAATGCTCCTGGAGCTGAAGCTAGAGGCAGTGAACACCGAAGCAGACGGTGATGGAGCCGTCCTAGCCAAGAGAAAGGACAATGTGAACAAATCTCTTTCCAGCTCCCCTTTAGAAGAAGCGAAAATGAGGGCTTTTGTAGTTAATCTTTTAACATCTTGGAAATCGAGAAATAGCTGATGCTGTAGCAGGATGGTTTTGGATGCAAGTCACATTCAAATCGAAAAGGGCACAAGGCAGCTGTCCAAACAAGAGATGCTCGCAGCTTGAACTAAGAAAGAGGCAAGGGGCATAGAGAGAAGACATGCTCCAGATGAACCATGGCTGCAGAAACGAGAGGGCTTGAGGAGTTAGATACAAAGGATATGACAACATGTCTTGGTTTGGGGTTTGAGCAACTGAGTGGATTTAATGAAGTGAGCAAGACTGGGGACAGGAAGGTTTCTGGGGAGGAGAAAATCAGGAAGACTGGGACATGTAAAGCTGAAGGTGTCTACTAGGTGTGTGTGGGAACAAGAACGTCACCTTTCCAATCTTGCACAATCAAGGAGGAAAAAAAGGCTACCTTACAAAAAAAAAAAAAAAACAAACAAACAGAAAACACCTTACCTAATGTTGTGAGTTTGTGGATTATCCTCACTGAAGCCTAAGGAGAGTTAAATCAACATCCCATGAGAACATGTAGGCCTTCTCCTGCATAGGATTATTGATTATTGTAAAGTATATGAATTTATTATAGTTAGATTAAGTGTGTTTCTGAGTATTTCCGTAACTGCACATGATATGATTATCCATTTAGGACAAGAGGAACTATCCTTTTCTGTCCTGTAAAATGTGTTTTTAAAGAGTAAAACAAGTTGTATGCTATCTTTTTTAACCTAGAAATAAAAACACATACAAAACAAAACAAAACAAAACACACAACGCTCTTGGGGCTTGGTTTGACAGCTTGGCTCAAGTGAGGAAATATACTTGAGAACTCTTTGGAAATGAAGAAACGCAGACAGAGAAGGCATTGCTATTATTGACATGTACGAGCAAGCATCAAGCAAATCTCAAATCTATCATTTGTAGGTAATATATGTAGAGATACAATTCAGTAAAATTTAGACTTTTTATCCCAAAGATCTAGGAGAACTATAAGACAATAAATGACAGGTGGTTACAACCTTTTCTACTTTTATCGAGTCAGTTAGTTCTTCTTTAGGCACAGCTAAAATTAATAAGCAAGCCTATAAAAAGTTTAAAGCAAATATTGATCATAAATATTTAGGGAAAATACCAAGTTATTGATGCTGGTTTATGCAAGTTAGCATTTTTGTCCCCACTTTAGGGATGAGGTTATTTTCTGAAAATAGGTCAGAGGTAACCCCAAATGATATTCCAAATAAATGATATAAACCAGCACTGTTATTTAGAACCAAGACCCCAATCTTTCAAAGGGCTCACTATAGAAAGTAGATCTCAGGGGCACCCGGCTGGCCAGTCGGAGGGGATGTAACTCTTGATCTCAGGGTCATGAGTTTGAGCCCCACGTGGTGTGTGGAGATTATTTGAAATTAAAATCTTAAAAAAAGAAAAAGGTAAATTTTTAAAGAGGGAGAAAGAAAGAGAAAGAAAAGAAAAGAAAACCAAAAAGAAAAGAAGAACGAAAAAAGATTGATTTCGGGACCAGATTTCTCAATCTGGAAAAAATTTGGGCTTACTTAGTTTCATGCGGGAACAATTTGTGTGTGAGTGTGTGTGTGTTTGTGTGTGTGTTTAAGTATCAGAATAAACATATTCTCTGGGAAAAAAGTTTGTTCAGATCTACAAAGTATGCAGAGTATTTTTCACTCTCCAGAACCCAGGAATCTTCCTGTGAAGAAATACATATAAGCATGGCTATATGCCTTTAGACACTATTTTAGCCTTTTAAAATATATTTGACACAATTATTTTGAATTTTCAGAACACCTGCATTTGAAAACAATTTCAACCAATGTACTAGTTGCCCTAAGAGATTGTTAAGAGCTGTAGATTCTTTTTTGTTTTCAACATTTTTAATTGTTGAAAAGCAATCTATTCTCAAGAGGAAAGAGGGGAGAGATCAAACAGTACAAAAGGAATACAGTGAAAACATGTCCCTCTCACCCAGATCCTCAGGCCCTGGTTCTCCCCCAGGGACAATCACAATCAGTATTTTCAGCAGTACCCTTGCAGTGATACCCTATACAAATAGGTCAATAAATTTCCCCTTTTATTTTTTACTTATTACTCAAATAGTATTACAACATTCACTCCTCTGAATCTCTTTCCCCCACACAATAATGTGTCTTAGAAAGTGCTTTGTATCAGAATCTTATAAGCACAATCTTATTCTGTTAAACAGCTACACATCCTTGGGTATATAACATAATTGATTTAACTAGTGCTCTATTAATGGCACATTTAGGTTGTTTTCTCTCCTAGTCTCAAACAATGCTGCAATGATTTTGCATAGATGTTTTTTTAACTTATTTACTTATTCATTTTTAAGTGATCTCTATACCCAATGTGGGGCTCAAACTCGTGACCCCAAGATCAAGAGTCTCATGCTCTTCTGAGCCAGCCAGGCGCCCCTTGCATATATCTGTAAGAAAAATTCCTGGAGGCAAAATTGGTCAATCAAAGGCATAGACATTTATTATCTGATAGTACCAAGCTGCTGTCCTTACTCTATTGTATCAATTTACATTCTCAGCCAACAATGGAAAAGAGCTTCCGCTTTTCCACACCTTTGTCATCATAACATATTTTCAAACTCTTTGGTCTCTGCCAATCTGCTTAGTGAAAAACTGTTTCACTCCCAGTTTCAACTGGTATTTTGTTTGGTATGTAGGGCTGGGTATCTTTTCCCATGTTTGAAACCCATTCTCTGTCTTTTCTGAAGTGTTTGTATTCTTTGCAAATAGGTTATTGGCCTTTTTCTAATTGATTTTGAAAGCTCTTTACATATTAAAGAAGCTAGACTTTCATTTTCATATAGACTGCAAATTATTTTTCCTAGTTTGTCTCTGCATATCAACTTCTATCCATTTTTTTTCTCACGGAGAAATTTTCTGTCCAACTACTTAAGTCTTTTTAATTGCTTATAATTGTTTATCAGCTGATTCTTTTGGACTTCTAAAACAAATAATAGCAATTTTGCTTTCTGCTTTCTCTAGTTAATAACAATTTTGACAGAGCACATCCCTGTATTGTTCCCGATTTTAATGGGAATGCTTCCAAGGTTTCACAATTAAAGATGAGGCTGGCTTTGGCAACTAATGCTATTTCTCCAGGGAACTTTCTGAATGCATAGAGAATTTAACAATTTGTTCTTGAGTATTACTTTTCATGTTTATCAATAGGTTTTATAGATTTTCTTCAGTGTCAAAGCATACCATTAGTGTTAGCACTGACATAATTATTTGGGAATAAGAAATAACAGGAATATGGCCCTCTATTTACACCAGGCTACCCTATAAATAACCCATAACTACGCATCAAAATATTTAATCCGCATCAAGTCCTTGTGCAACATGCAAAGGCAGGTATCTTGCATCACAGACAGGCAAACGGAGTCTAAAAGATTGTAATTCCACCCACCCCCTTTCTTCACTTCTGTGAGTTAAAAATCAAATTCAGACCTTCTGACTCCCCGAGTCAGTGTTTAAGCCACAAGAAAGTACCGTGCGTGGCCTTTAGAGAACCTAGCGAATGCCCAACGTACAAAGAAAAACGCAGGCCGCTGTCTACATCCCGCAGTCTCACAACGTTCTCTTCCAGACTCCTGAAAGCAACCTCCAAGTTGGACTCGGGAGCTGAAAACATCTGAAATGCATCACCCAGCAGCCGGCAAAATAGGTTCATGCTCAGTGATACACGATGTTGCTGACATTCCTCAGCCAATTAGAATTCCTTTCAGCTGCAATGGAGGTGAACACAGCTGGAATGAGACTGGGGCGCGTCACCAGGCGCATTGATTGTACATTATTTAAGCCTTGTTTTAAAACAATAAAAGAGCTCCCCCCACTTTAATCCGGAAGCATGGAAACAACATTCCACTTAGTTCAAATATCCAAATGGATTACATTGCATCTATAGACACAACAGTAATTCTAACATTTTAAAAAGAAGATATTTCCAGTCCACATGGCTAGGTGCTTTTGTGTGTGTGTGTGTGTGTGTGTGTGTGTGTGTGTGTGTGTGTGTTTTCAACAGAGCTTTCCAGCTCATCTTTAAGTAGCATACCTTAGGGACGTGGTCAGCTAGAATGCGGTGGATGACAAGCCAATTTAAATTAGGGGTTGTCTCTCAATAACATTCACTTACAGAACAACAAGCAAACCAGTCACTTAGGTTGTTCAGTGACAAAAATAAAATAAATAAATAAATAACCACATATTTTTAATTCTCTACTGGTTTAAAAATATTTAACCTCTAAAACGGTTTGAAATTACAACAATTTGATCCAAGTAAGAATCCTAAAAGTTAGGGTTTCTCAACCAGAGAATCAGAGCACTGCCAGGATACTAAATTATTTCATCTATTTCCGAAGGTTTTTGAACTTCCCTTTTGCTCTTGGCACTCAATAAAATGCACAATTCAGCTACTTTAACTTTTAACCAGTGTCCACAAACATGTTACAAAACAGCCAGTTTAGTTAAGTGGATCATTGAGCTGATGTTGAAATATTATGGGTCAGTCTTTTTTTTTTAATTCATGAGGAAATACTTCTTCCCAAGTGACTCAGCCCCCAGAACCTCCCCTTACACACAGCACAACATGCCAGAACCCGACAAATTCGACCAAACAGAGAAAATGAAAATTTGGGGACTAGAAGGAAAAACTCAAAGTTCAGACACCACTTTTATGGTTGCAGAAATAGGAGTTGTGAACTGAAATAATTAGACTTGAAGTCAAAAATTCTAGTTGGATATCACTACAATTACTATCGAGCTATAGACAGAAATAAAGTGTACAAGGTATTTCGTCTCTCAGGTCAGTTAGGGGGTCAAGAAGTTTTAAAAAACGGATTTGGGGGGGGGGGGAAGGTTTTTCTTAAGACCTCTCCAATGTGGTCAAATCACAAATACAACCTATATTTGGCAGAATGTGATTCCTTTTCAAGTAAAACTGAAGCTTAAGTTTTGCAATAGTTACTTGAGGTAGCACATCCCACACCCTTAACCAGCATTAATCCAGCCAAAGAAGTGCCTTCACAGTACCTTCATAAACCTGAGGCTGAGCCCGAGGAAAACTCAGAAGCAGCTCAGGGCTAAACACTGATGACTTATGCCAGCTTATCCCGGTTTCGTCGTTAAAAACCAAAGTGTTGCCTGCCTTACATAAGCGAGGTTCTCTGCTGCCATAAACCAATAAAGGGAACTCTCTTAACAGCCTTCTTAACCTTTAAGAGAAACAGAACTATTTCAAATCAATTAGACCACCTGTTATTGATCAATTACAGTTATTAACAGTTATTACTACAACTGTTTCTCTCCAAGTCGCATCATCTGGATGCCAAACCCCAAGTCGGCCTTACTTTCCATGTGCTACAACTTTAAAAATAGCCTCCATTTCCATATGCTATCAAGGAAGGCCTCTTCCCCTCTCTCCACTTGGAATTAGAATTTTTCTCTTTGCAACACGCAGTCACGCTTCAAAAGATATAAAAACACAAGGAAGTCTGAGAGTGTTTCAAGGCCTAAATACCCAAAAAAGTTTAGGCATTTGCTATTTCAACTAACTGGTTAACATTGGAATAAAATTTAATTTGCTTGAAGAGCACTGTGGAACCCTTAGAGCCCAAAATTCCATTCTTTTACCCAAAGTGGCCTAAATAATGTATCTGGGATTCATTTGTGTACCACATAAGAAACAAAAGTTTTTGCAAATCCTGCTTGAACTTAAAACGGTTTCCGAAGTGTTTGATTTGCCAGTGAACTCTAAATGTCTGCAAGATAATGTTAAGATCACTTTGATTTTGCACATATTATGCCCCAAACCTACTGAAACTATTTAAAAACTATTTTCCTGTTAAAACATCACAAAGACATTCATTAAAGTTAAATTCTTTTAAATATAAAGACTCAAATATTCTTCTACTACATAGGCCAGGCTTCCAAAGCAGCTCCATATACTACTCAATAGTTTTCAAAAGCTGAAAGGGCTCCAGAGGAAGAAAAAAAATATATCATAATCAATACACAAAATTAATGCTTAGCATAAATCAAACATAAGAGCTGTGTTTTAACACAAATTTCTGAATATCAGCATTGAGATTTAATAACACAAAGCATAAGTACCCAACATAATTTAGAATAAGTAGGTAGCCAAATGGAGAATCAAAGATGTTAGAATAAAGTTGAAATCTCGGGGCATCTGGGTGGCTCAGTCAGTAAAGCGGTTGGACTCTTGATTTTGGCTCAGGTCACAATCTCATGGCTCGTGAGTTCGAGCTCAGCTGTTAGCGCAGAGCCTGCTTGGGATTCTCTCTGTCCCTTCCCTGCTCATTCTCTAAATCTCTCTCTCCAAATAAATAAACACTTAAATAAAATTTTTAAGTTGAAATCTCATTTTATATGATGAAACTGAGACCCCAAAAGGTCACATAATTGGTTCCATATCATGCAGTTTAGGATAGAGCTGAACAAAATCAAGTCTTTTTTTTCCTAAGCAGGCTTCACGTCTACCACGGAGCCCAATGTGGGGCTTGAACTCACGACCCTGAAATCAAGACCCAAGTTGAGATCCAGAGTGAGACACTGAACCCACTGAACCGACCCAGGTGCCCCTCAAGTCTCTTAATTCTAAATCCAATGCTCTCTTCATCACCAAATACAACTGTGGACCCCAAAGTTCTAAATGCTCTTTTATAACTCCCATGCCATCAGATGTCGCCTTGAATTATGCTCTGTGTGATATTACTGACTGGTTAGAATGTCCCTCATTTTTAAAAAATATTTTTTTCAAATATCACAGGTAGAAATAAACTCTGAAACCTGTAACAAAAGCATACAACTTTTACAAGATGGCTATCCAACAGGCCAGAAGTGAAGGGAGTTCAAACTGCCCCTGAAAGCTTGAAGAGGAGGCCAAAACCACCCCCTCTTCAACAAAATATCTGGTTCCAACGTTACAACATAAATGAACTTTCAACAGACAACTGCACGTGGGTCTACAATGACCACTCAACTCTCCATCCTGTTGCGGGGATGACCACACTCACAGATCATCTCAGACCGCCAATAACATCACCAGGGGTGAAGGGAAAAGGTGCTTTGGAAACAACACCCTTTACCTGATCCTTCAATATCAAATGCCATCCAAAACTCTCCAAAGCATTTCTACATCTGTGGCACCTAAATTTCTGAATCCAAAAATAATTTGGGAGGACAAACCAAGTCCCCCCCACCCCCTTCACACCGGAAAGGCCCAGACCTGCCAATTAGGCTTGATTAATATATATATTACACCTGACACACTCTCATTAGAACCTATTCCTTCTGAAACATTAATCATATTTCTACCAAAACTCATGAAGTCAGTTACTTCTGCTCTTAACAAAATGAAACCAATCTGATGTCAATTACAGTTTACACTGTAAATGAGAATCAAATTAAAGTTGTCAGTAATTAAAGTTTTACAAGCATCACAAAGTCAAAAACATGGCTTTCATGTAACCATAAAAATAACAATGTTATACATTGTATCTCCATAGTGAGAAGTGTTTCCTACAAGTCCTGGAATAAAGGATGATGTTTCCCCAGAAGTAAAGATCCCTGGAATATATGGCTGTCACTCCACAAAACCAGGGTCTGGATTTGGGTCCAAATCATCTGAACATATCATCTCATCATAACCTAATGTGACATCTTTATACAAAAATAAAAATTATAACTCTTCTCTCGAAACAAACAAAAAATCATGCAACAACTATGTACCTTCAAAGGAAACTTTAGTTTTTAAACAATCACCCATTGTTGTTTTCATGGATTATTACCGACGAATTAGTGTTAAGCATCTGCGATAAAGTGTCCAAAATGCTCATTCTGTCTGTGAAAGGATCTGACCAGACTCTGACTTCGGAATCCTCACCACACGGGCCACCGAACAGAAAAATCCAGGGGAAAGCCCCAGTCAGGAATTAGCCTGAACTTTTTATTTCCTTTCCAGGGCTGGAAACATTCGAGTTCGGAAAGTCCCGCAGCAGAACCGCATCTGCAGCCCTACAATCCCGCCTCAGGTGTGAATTTGAGCTGGGAGGCGCGGCCGCAGCGCCCTAAGCCCTGAGGACACCGAGAAGGGGCGGGCGAGGGCGCAGACCGGCCCGGGATCTCCGGGGCCCGCTAGCGAGGGGCGCCTCCCCCAGACAGCTCGCGTCCACACTCCTCCAAACCCGCGCGTCGCCGGCCCGCAGAGCCTCGCGCTCACCCTTGAAGGTGGCACTACAGAGGCTCCTAGGAGACGCGGGCATTTCATTGAAAAGACTCAACGGGAGCGAATCAAGGAGCCTCCGTTAGTGCAGCTGCCAGAGCCTCCAGTGGGGGGCGGGGCGGGGGTCCCTCAGCGCCTCGGCAGGGCTCAAGGATGCTGGGGGAGGAGGGGGGGGGCGGTGACGGCAAAGTGCATTGCAGAGAAGGAAAGAATTGAAGAAGCACGGTCAGGAGTAGATAGTGGCCTGGCCTGAGGGAGAAAGGAAGTGGAGCAGACCGAAGAGGTCTGGACCAGCGGGGAAGTGAGGAGAACAGGACGGGGAGAAGCCACGAGATAGGACTGAGGAATTCGAGGCTGAAGGAAAGGGTGGAGGCAGCGAGACAGAAGCAAGGGGGCGGGGCCGGGAGATAAGCAAGGGAGGGACTAGGTAGAAAATGAGGGGCGGGGCTTAGGGGGAAAGTGAGGGAGCCCGGCCAAGGGAGAATAAAGGGGCGGGGCCGGGAGGGGAGAAGCCGGGGGGCAGGTGGGGGGGTGGTAGCGGGAGGAAGGTACAGAGTGTGGGGGAGGGGGTGAGAGCCGGGGGCAGGAGGCAGAAGCTAGGGGGCACGTCCGAGGGCAGACAGGGGAGCGGGAGACGACGGGAAGGTGGTGAGAAGCGAGGGGCGGGACCGAGAGCAAGGGGCGGGGCCTGGAGGGAAAAGCGAGGAGGCAGGTAAGGGGAGAGGGAAGAAAGCGAGGGGTAGGAAAGGGGGGGGGGGGGGGTGAGGGGGAGGGGGGGGGCCACGAGGGGGAGAACGGAGGGGACAAGGCGGGGATGAGGGAGGGGGGCGACCGGGGTGGAGGGGTGAAAGCAGGAGGGGAGAAGCGAAGGGGCAGGTGGGGGAAGGAGGAGGAAAGCGAGAGGGCCGCGGGGGGGAATCGGGGTGAGAAGCGAGGGGGCGGGGCCGGGAGCAGCGAGGGGGCGGGGCCGGGAGCGAGGAGCGAGGGGCACTCGCCGAGGGGGGTGACGAGGTCCTGGGACAACGGCCGGCGTGGGGGAGGGCCACTCCACCGGGGCGCTCTGCGGGAAATTCCGGGGCTGCTGGGGGGCCGTGCGGGGCGCCAGGGGGCGTCGGGAGAGTGGGGGGGGGGGGGGGGGGGGCCTCCCACCGGCCGTACCTGTCAGACGGATCTTGATGCTGGAGCCGTTCCTGCGCGTCCCGGGGTTCGACATCTCCCGCCAACGATCGGGCAGCCGCGGATCCAGCGCCGCCGCCCCCCGGCCCGGCCCGGCCCGGCCCCGCCGCCGCCGCCTCAAGGTTACGGCTCCGGGCTGGGCGCCGGGGTCCGAGCCGGGACACAAACTCCGCGGCCCAGGCGTCCGGGCGGCGGGAGGACGGTCGAGCCGGGGGATCCGCGCTCGACCCGGCGCCCCCGACCCTCGCTCGCTCCCAGCCGAGCCCAGTGCGGAGCCGCCTCCGCCGCCACCACCACCACCTCCTCAGAGCCGGACGCCCGCCGCCCTCGCCGCTTCCGCCGCCGCCGCCGCCTCCCGGAGCCGCGCGCGCTCCCGCCGCCGTGCCGGCCCGGCCC
>NC_064815.1:28140418-28159274 GCF_023721935.1 Panthera uncia | reverse complement strand
TCCCGCTGGGAGATGAGCGAAGGCGTTCGGGACTTGGGAGTCGAGCGCGCCTTGGAAGCCCGCGGAAAGAGGAACGGGGTCCGCCTGGGCCCGCGAACCGTTACCCTCGGTCTTCGCCACATTCTCCGAGGGAACGGGTTTGCAGATGCGGACAGAATGGATTTTCCAGGTCTGTGTCTCAAGCCTCGGGGCCCCCGATAGCTATTGAAAAGAGGATTACGCGAAACCGTGGCCTGTCACTACACCAAGCACCTTGCGCAAATAGTCATGCAACACTTTTTTTTTTGAGCAAAGGGCTTTTAAATAATGCACTTTCAACGGAGAGATTTCTCAAAGACACAGTCCCCTAGGTGTGTTCTGTGCAACTAGTGCGCTCTATTGACCCATGACAAAGTCTCCAGAATCGCAGGAAGTGCCATTTATGGCCACGGTAAACAAGATGGGAGAGAAGGATAAAGTTGAGAGGTAGATGTTTGTGATTATCCAATCTGCATACAATTCAACCCAACACAAAGGCAGCTTTACAGCCTACCTTCCGCTAACACTTCCCCCTATCAGACTTGCACAGTAGGACTAAAAGCTAACATTTCCCCTCCTCCCGAGTGGCAGGGTAGAACTAAATCTCGTTAGGCTTTCTCCAACAAACTCCTCTCTTTGTTAACCTGTAATGGAGAGGAAATACTATGTTAATAGAGAGGAAAAGCTGGGCGTGTTTACCAAATTTGTTTTTGACCAACTACCTAATTCTTTGAAAGCCTTTATTTGGTTTGTGTCTTAAGGAAACCAGGCTCTGAGCCATTGCAGCCAGGGAATTTTCCTGGAGTCACAGTCTTCAGACTAGAGCCCTTTTTCTAGCGCCCCTTGACATGCCCCCCTGCCTCAGGCTGAGCCCAGTGAGAGGGGAGTGTGTGCTGGGCTGGATTCAAAGCTGCTTCTTGAGCCTTAGTCATTCAAATAAAAAGACAGGCCTAGATCATTTCTATGGCCCACTTGCAGCTCAAACGTTCAATAATTCTAGCGAAATATCCAAGAATACAAGCAACAGAGCAGTAGTCCCAGAATCTAGCAGTTTCTCTGTAGGCGACTGTCACTATGAGTGAGTCTCTGGGGTCTGAATAAATCCTTTTAGAGTCTCTAATCCTCACCTCCAAGTGATCTCCATTCTTCTTTCAGTCCACCCCAGTATCTCACCCTTCTTTTCATTCCCACATTCAAGAAGTCCCTTCTTTCTCAACCAAGCTAAACCTCTCTCTCTCTCTCTCTCTGCTTACCTGAGTGGTGGCCCCTGTTCTGATCCCCAACTATTCCTGCCCTAAAATCTTTCCATTTCTTAACCTTCCTGTTTTCTCACCTGCCTAGATGTCTGGGCCTTCCTTTTCCTGATCATTTGTTTCCTCAACACCTGAGGCAGGAGGTCACTTCTGGAGGTTATTGAAAGGCATTTCATTTACTCATTAACAAGTAATTGCTGTTGTCATTTAACCAGCTACACCTAATGGTGTCTTTCAACACAGCCTGCACTAGTAAGACTTTCCTAACTGGAAGCTAATGTATTATTCATCAGCAAACACCAGCCACCTACTATGTGGTTAGGGACAAGGAATACAAAATAAATAAGTCAGAGCTGTAGCATTTCAGAGGCTCAGTGGACTGGATGAAACAGACAGGAGCAGCTGACAAGGACACAGTGACAGAGGTGTGTACCGAGGGCTAGAACATAGATTACAGGACCGTTCTGCCTGGGAGGAGGGAGATGGGAAGATCACAGAAGAGTCCCAGAATACCTTGATCTAGGACCTAAACACAGTGTTCAAGTTCGTCGGGCAAAGACATTGTAGGCAGAGGGAGGGGCTGGCACAGAGGCATGAAAATAAATGTTTTCTCCAACCGTTCATGGCACAAGGACAGAGACACAGCTGCCCTATCTTCTGTCCTCACACCTAACTCTATTAAAAGCTGACAAAGATGATAAAAGGTATTGGCCCATGTAAAATTCAACAGCCACAATTTTGGGCTAGGCCTGTGGGCCAGCCCTTATATTGAACTTCAGGTACCTTGATTTCCTTTGACCGTGTATCAAATTTGTCAAAAATACTATCTTCTAAAGACATCGGGAACAAATAGATGGGAAATGCTTAACAATTCTGCTGAGACAGAGATGAAATTTGGTGAGTGTCTTCAAGGATCTTCTTTGCAATGCCTTTACAAACGAGCAGTTTTGACCCTGCTTTCTTTGTAGGATTTGGCAGCTCATTTTATTTCTCCCAAATGTATCACTCACCTTTGTCGGTGTTATTGGGCATTTGAAACGCTTTCCAGTGGGGGAGGAAAAAAAAAGTCTCTCTTTGGATCCAACGATGCAGTAGTTCTTAACCTGTCTTTGGAGTCCCAAACCTTTTCAGGGAATCTGGTGGAAATAATGGATCCTTTCCCCCAAATTCATGTGTGCAACTCTGCACCAAATTTTACATCCAATTTCAATGGTTCATGCATGATCTCCTGAAACCAATTTGTGGGCCCTGCAAGGTCCCACAGCCCCTAGATTAAGAACTCCTAAAGGAAATGATCAAGCAAATCACACTGGGAATACCCCATTTATGGGTGTTGAGGAGCCAATACAGGGGTAGCGCCTTTTGAAGGCAGCGGGTATTCTTGCTAAAAAGTTTTAATTTCTCTGGAATAAGTGCCCTAGAGCTGTGGCCCACACACACCCACACTCTACCCTGGCTCCACCATGTTACCAATTGGTGCCAGAGCGGGTTCATTAAATTTGCCAAGCCTCACTTTGCTCATCTGTACAATGGAGATAATAATGCCTCTCACCCACAGTTATTGTGAGGTTTAAATTGGAGGTAGATTTAACAGTCTACTAGAGCAGACACGTGGTAAATGGTAGTTCTGATTAGTACAGGTAAAATACATATGCTAATCTTTCCCCCAAACTTGCTAGTACTATTACCCTAGGGAAATTGGGGATATTATGCAAAGGATCCCTGGCGGCTATACCAAATACCCCTTGAGAGCATACTGCTATACCTGAGCTGGTGCCTCTGTGGCAAGTGGCTAGATCAGACCAGCCTTTAAGGTCTTGGTGTTGTGTTTTTTCTTAACACCTATTTCTGAAAGAGAGAGACGGAGCACAAGTGGGGGAGGGGCAGAGAGAGAGGGGGAGACACAGAATCTGAAGCAGGCTCCAGGCTCTGAGTTGTCAGCACAGAGCCCGATGCGGGGCTTGAACCCATGAACTGTGAGATCATGACCTGAGTTGAAGTCAGATGCTTAACCAACTGAGCCACCCAGGTGCTCCTAAGGTCTTTTCTATATCTAGGATCTAGGCCCCTTTTCTTTTCACCCAAACATTAAGTTTTTAAAACAATCAGATATACAAAATTTATGATTAATTAGCACATGTATTCTTTTATGGAGTTTCTCTGCATAAAAAGGAGAAGTCTTTAGGATCTTCCTCTAAATTACACCCTAAGCTTAATATTACCAATATGCAGGGTAATATCGTTGGCAGGGTTTATTATCATTAGTAGGGTCTTTTTTTTAATACAACTGTTTATTAAAAAAATGTTTGAGATCACTGTAAATTGACACGCAGTTGTAAGAAATAATATAGAGAGATCTCTTGTGTACTGTGCCCAGTTTCCCCAATTGTAACATTTTACAAAACTGTAATATAATATCACAACCAGGATATTGACATTGATACAATCCATTAATACTCAGATTTTCCCAGTTTTACCTGGACTGGTGTGTGTGTGTGTGTGTGTGTGTGTGTGTGTGTGTGTGTGTGTGTGTGTTAAGTTCTACACAGCTTTAACACCTGTGTAGGTTTCAAGTAACCACCACCACAGTCAAAATACTGAATAGTTCCAACACCTTCCCATCCTCATGTTGTCCTTTTATACCCCCACCTTTTGTCCCACCCCCCAACACCTGGCAACAACTATCCTCCATTTCTAAAATTTTATCAATTCAAAAATGTTACATAAGGGGAATCATATACAATGTAGAATTTTCGAATGGAATTTTCTCACTCAGCATAATGCTGGGAGACTCATCCAAGTTGTTACATGTTTCAGTAGTTTGTTCCTTTTTATTACTGAGTCATATTCCATGGTTTGGATGTATTACCTTTAATACATGAATGTTTAACCATTCACCCTTTGGAGGCTAACTCTGGTTTTTGGTTATTACAAATAAACTACTATGAACATTCATGTGCAGGCATTTATGTGAACATAAGTTTTAATTTCTCTGGAATACGTGCCCTAGAGTACAATTGCTGTGTCATATGGAAATTACAAGTTTAGTGTTTTAAACTCAAGTGGCTTGTAGCATTTTACTTTTCTACAAGCAATGCTTCTTGGCATCCTTGCCAGCATTTGGTATTGTCACTATTATTCCTCTTAGCCATCCTGATAGGTGTGTAGTTGTGTTTCATGGCTGTGGAATTATTTGAGATTTAGATTATTTCTTCAAATATATGCAGCCAAGGGATTAGGGACAATTCTAGAAAAACGTAATTCTAAAGTCTTTCTTTAAAGATCCTAGTTGAACCCCACAGTCTATGTTCAGAAACAGCTGAGGTCAAAGTGAACATGAGAAAATGAACTGCTATTATACATTTTAAAATGTAGTTTATGGGGCACCTGGGTGGCTCAGTTGGTTAAGTATCCAGCTTTGGCTCAGGTCATGATCCTGCAGTTTGTGAGTTCGAGCCCCACGTGGGGCTCTGCGCTGACAGCTAGGAGCCTAGAGCCTGCTTTGGATTATGTGTCTCCCTCTCTCTCTGCCCCTCCCCACTCACGCTCGCTCTCTCTCTCTCGCTCTCTCTCTCTCTCTCTCAAAAATAAATAAAACATTAAAAAATTTTTTTCTTAATATAGTTTTGTCTATGGAGTGCTTCCCACTTAAATGAGCAGTGTTTTAAACAATTGACTATCCCAATAAAAGTAGTTAAGACACTATTAAGAATAAGCTCATTGTAAAAAATTCAGACATGACATTTTTCTTGTAAATAAACAAAGGTGATGTCCAGACTTCTGATCTACTCCTCCTTCAAAATCTCATGGGGGCTCCTGGGTGGCTCAGTCAGTTAAGTGTCCAACTTTGGCTCAGGTCCTAATCTCACACTTCATGGGTTTGAGCCCCACATTGGGCTCTGTGCTGACAGCTCGGAGCCTGGAGCCTGCTTTGGATTCTGTGTCTCCCTCTCTCTCTGTCCCTACCCTGCTTGTGCTCTCTTTCTCTCAAAAATAAAATAAACATTAAAAAATGGTTTTAAAAATCTCATGATTTCTATTGATCTAGAAAAATAATATAAATATTCCCTAGGTTTGTTGTATCTCATCTGTAATATATTAAGCAACAATAACCAGAGAAATCAACAAAACAAAAGGATTCCCAAGTAAGACCCTGAATCATTGTTTATTGGCTAAAAATTGATGCTAGCTTTTGGACAGAATTAGAGGAAGCTCCTCTATATTCTGAGTATTGGTTCTCAAAAGTATGGTCACCCAAAAAGCAACATTGCCAGGGAACTGTTAGAAATGCAAATTCTCAGGCACCACCCCAGACTTACTACATCAGAAACTCAGACGGTAGGTTCAACAATTCACGGTTGAACCAACCTTGGGGTGATTCTGATGCAGGCTTGGGTTTGAGAACCACTGTGAAAGGCAAATAATTACCTTCCTCTTGTCCTAACTCAAGGAAGAGAGCCGTGATGTGCAAAATCCAAAGCAAAGGTATTTGGGCCACAATGTCAAAAACAACTATAGGTTGTTTAAGTTACTATAGGTAACTTAAGCAAAAATGGGATATATTAGAAGAGCTTCAGGGAGGTCACAGAATCCTTGCTAGATTTTATGATGGAAAATGGGCAGTGATCAACACATCTGAACAGCCAAGGAGCAGATTTTTTTCTTAATCAGAAACAGTCTGGCCAGGACGACACCCCTAGAATTAATGCTCCCCTAGGAATTAATGCCATCTGTCCTTATGTCTCAAGATTGTAAGCACCAGAAGGCGTTCCCGGTTGGCTAAGTCTAAACCAGGCCCCAAGCCCTGGCTGCCTGGGGATAGCGAGAAGGGAAGATAAAGCCACTCTTACTTTTGTAGCGGGAAACTGAGCCACCACCTCGTGCCCAAACGATGCACAGGAGGGCTTTCTCCCTAATAGGAAGGGAACTGAACAACCCCTACATGGCTAATGTCTGCCTCACGAATACGATGGGAGAGGGAGGGCAGCAGACTAATGTTTGATATGATTTGATTAAACTGATACCAATAACTTAGAGTTTGGGTTTTGATTCCCCAAGCTCACACTGACTCTAAGGTGAAAACGGAAGCAACCTAACGAGAGGAAAGGCAGAAGGAATTCTATGATTTAAAACAAACTGGAAAATTCACAAATCGCACACTCTTGCACTAATTATTAAAAAAAAAAAAAAAGACTTGCAGTATGTGACAATCATTTACCATGGTCTATGATGGCAAGGAGGTGCCCCAATTCCCCGATCCTCCAGATGCGCTGAACCAGTAACCAAATCCCTGCTCTCTCTGCATCCTGCAGTGTCTGA
The DNA here is from genome assembly GCF_023721935.1 of Panthera uncia. NCBI lineage: Eukaryota > Metazoa > Chordata > Mammalia > Carnivora > Felidae > Panthera > Panthera uncia. Next base: position 28,152,684 of record NC_064815.1, on the reverse strand, counting down.
ATCAAACTCATCTTTCTGCCGAGATCCGGCAAGGCTCTAATCTTACCCTGATTGTGCAAAAATAGAAACGAGTGCAGATGAATGTGACAAAGATTCTCCTAGTACCAAGAAAGGGGCGGGAGCTGTGTACCTCATTATTTAAAGGCATTCATGTAAACAAATTAAGTTAATTTGCGGTTCTGGTTTGTGTGAGGGAGGGATGCTTATATAATTATTAGCTTCTATTCCTGCTTAGTGAACGTGATAAAGATTTTTGAGGATAGCTATTTCCAATCCAAGTTCACGCTTTCTTCAGTGCCCGTCCATAGAACTGTCCATGTACTTAAAGCAGACTCTTTGTTCATATTTCCGTCTCTCTAGACTGCATCAAGCCTCTGTCTGCCCAGGATCTCCCTGGAGGGATGGGGGAGTGGTGGAGCTTAAGCCATAGAATAGCTCGACGATGCCCATTTTTTCTTCCCAGGAATGATATTTTAGAAAACACGGTCTAGTCATTTGTATGCACCGATTTATAGTATATGTTCACTTTTCCTCTTTATTGTACTGTAGGATATAAGCAAACATTTATTAGGAAATTCAGTGTGCCATGCAATGTGCTAACGTGCAAGGAATTTTTTCTGCTATTAGAAACATTTTTGTTGGGGGACACCTGGGTGGCTCAGTCAGTTAAGCATCTGACTTCGGCTCAGGTCATGACCTCATGGTTCATGGGTTCAAGCCCCGCATCAGGCTCTGTGCTGACAGCTTAGAGCCTGGAGCCTGCTTCAGATTCAGTGTCTCCCTCTCTCTCTTCCCCTCTCCTGCTCATGAGCTGTCTCTCAAAAATAAATAAACATTAAACAATAAAATTATTCGAAACATTTTCGTTGTAAAATACAACACACGTATGGAAAAGTGAAACTCCTAGATAGTCACCAGCAGGTAAAGAAACAGAACATCTCCAGACCCCAGAAGACACCTGCATTCATCCTCCTGATTACTATCGTTCCCAGCCTCCTCTCCAGGTAACCATTCTCCTCGTATAATAATTTCTTTGCTTTTATTCATAGTTTTGTTAATTATGAATCCCTAAGCATAGTTCTCTTTTGCCTGTTTTTGAACTTTCTATAAATGGAACCATACAGTAGGTGCTATTTTGTGTCTGATTTCTTTCTTTGACTCAACATTGAGATTCATCCATATTACTGTGTTGTGGCTACAGTTCACATGTTTTTATTGTTTGCATAGTATTCTATGAATACACTTCAATTTATCCATTCATGGGCATTTGAATGTTCCACTTTGGGGCTAATGTAAACATTATGCTAAGCCATATTTTGACGAATATGAACATTATATTAAATAGCATTTCCTGATTACTAATAGGGTGTTACTTTGGCTATTTGGAATCCCTTTAGCAAAGCACATATGCAATGTTTTGGGTTTCTTTGTTCATTTTTCTGTGGGATTTTCTGCCTTTCTTACTGATTTATAGGCATTTGTTGTGTGGCTTGGATATAAGCTGTCAGGGTTTTTTTCCCCAATTTTTTTTTATTGTGGCAAAATATACATAATATAAAATTTACCACCTTAACCACCTTTAATTGTAAAGTCAATGGTATTAGATACATTCATAATGTTGTGCTCCACCACCATCATCCATCTCCAGAACTCATTTCATCTGGTAAAACAAATTCTGTATCCATTCAACAACTCCCTATTCTCCCCATTTTCCAGCCCCTGAGCATCACCATTCGACTCTCTGTCTCAGGGAATTGGACAATTCTAGAGAGACTTCATATAAATGGAATCATACGATATTTATCTTTTTGGCCTGTTTCACTTCACATAATATCCTTAAGATTAATCCACATTGTAGCGTGCCAGAATTTTCTCCCTTTTCAAGGCCGAATAATATTCCATGGCATGGAGAGACCACACTTTGCTTATCCATTCATCTGTCGATAGACATCTGGGTTGCTTCCGTGTTTTAGCTATCGTGAATAATGCTGGTTTGAACACAGGTATACAAATATCGATCTTCGAGACCCTGCTTTCGATTCTTTTAGGTAGATACCCAAAATGGAATTGCTAGATCATATGGTAACTCTAATTTTATTTTTTGAAGAATCACCATACTATTTTCCATAATGGCTACACCACTTGACATTCCCACCAGCAGTGCATGAGGGTTCCAGTTTCTCTACATCCTCACCATCACTTGTTATTTTCTGGTTTTTGATAGTGGCCATCCTCATGGCTGTGAAGTGGTATCTCATTGTGGTTTTGATTTGCATTTCCCTGATGGCTAATGATATTTATCACCTTTTCATGTGTTTGTTGGCCATTTGTAGGTCTTCTTTGGAAAAATGTATATTCAAGTTCTTTGTCCATTATTGAATCAGGTTGTTTGGCAAAGAACTTCTAAAGGTCAAAAAGGTATTTCCCCTGCATTTTGTGGCTCACCTCTGGTAGTGGAGACCATCACATAAGCAAATAATGTATGAATGAGGCAGAAGAAAGGCTTCCCTTTCTTGTGGACACCAATATGCTGTTGGTATCGGTAGACTAGGGCAAGGGTTTGGCTGCTTCACCTGGATGGATGTGGAAGGAGACTTGCTTGTTGAGTGTTTTTGCCATATACCTTAAGCAGCAAGTTTCTAAAGAGTTTCAAAAATTCACAGTGATTAATTCAGGAGCATCACCAGTTTAAATTTTATACCCAGGATGTATGGTTGGCAACTTTATTTCTCATAAGGCACCCCTGAAGGACTCAAGCAGCTTTCTCAACAAGCCACATCTATTTCTGCTGTGAGTTTTCATCTTAGGTTGTCACTTAGAGGTATAATCAATTTAGACATTGTTGTTTGCTCAGCGAGCAAAGTCTGTGATGTCTTAACTAAGCACAGGACAGGGCTGCCAAGCCTCTCTCTAATAAGTGAGAGTCTTTGGAATCAAATGGGAATACAGTTTTATTCTAAGGAAAGCACTAGCAGCAAAGGAGAAAAACTGTACTTACTACGGTTGCATTTGTGAATTATGGTTGGATTCTCATCTCACTGATGAAGATTAAGAGGCTTGTTATGGGATGTATCTAACAACATTGGGATATTGTTATCCCAAATAAACTATATTGCATCTGAATGGAATATTTTGATAATAATGGGCTGTTCTTAGGAGGAGAATGCTTCCCATGGAAAAAGGGTGGAGCTAAGTATCATTAGAGATGTTTAATGGAACATATCAGTTAATGCCTCCTTCCCCTAAAGGAGTTTCCATGCTCTGAATGCAATCCTTTGCAGAATAATTCCTATGTAAGCAGGAGGGAAAATAGGGTTGGGGAGATTGGTGCCAACAATCAATGACTTAGGAAAGCTGTGAATGTTCCAGTGCCTGAAATACAGCAATGGGGTAGCACTAGGTTGTTTCGCCAAAGAGACATTTCTCTTCTTATTGGGAAGAAATGGCCTGCAAGTTCAAAAGACAGAGTTGCCAACTTGACCTTAGGGTCAGTCAGATTAGAACATCCTGGGGTTTTGACAGAAGAGTACCTGTAGTTAGGAAGCCAGATTTATGGCTGTGGGCAAAGAGAAAGCAAGCCTGTATCTAGAGTACACCAGCTTATTAGGGTAGGTATATTCCTTGGAAATCCTTCTAGAGAAGTCCCATAAAGTCACTTTCAAGCCTCCCATATCTGCATCTGTGTCTTTACCTTTCCACCAGGAATGGTGGAGGGTCCTAAACAAGCAAACAAACAAAATCACTTTCGAACCTCCTTTGGATTCTAATATCTTGATCACCCAAACGTTACTTTCCCTACCTTTCCTTAAGACTAGAGACATACCACAATTTAACAGTTATCAGAGTTTCCTTTCCTCAAAATGCACAGAGAACTAAGAACCCAAGGCATATAAGAACCAGGATAAACCCAGAGCGATTGATTCCCTAGCAATCCCCACATTCGGGATACAACTGAGAGTGAGTCTGGCTTCAGCACAGTGGTCTTAAAATACTCTCCTATTTGCTGGTTATGTGATCATGGGTGAGTCTGTCTCTGAACTTCAATTTCTTCATCTACAGAATAGATATAATCCCAACATCATGCTGTTTTTATAAGAATTACTGGTATGGGAGATGTTATCTGTGAAAACCCTTGGTGAAAGTATCATTTAAATAATTGTTCTTAATCTAGGGGTATTTGTATCTAAGCCTGCAGGCTTCCAGAGAAGGACTTTGGTTTCCTTCATAAATTTACTCACCTGAATGTGTAGGTAGTAACCACACTTTATAAATAATAAAAGTTCCCATAGTTTTGATAATTGTCAAATGTTATGATTCTCCCACTTGCCCTGCACACCCCCCCAAAAAAAAACACTTAAAAAGTTTTCTAAACAATCACATTTTTTAAAGACAAGCAAATCATGGGGTGCCTGGGTGGCTCAGTCCATTAAGCATCCAACTTCACCTTAGGTCACGATCTCACAGTTTGTGAGTTCGAGCCCCGCATCAGGCTCTGTGCTGACGGCTCGGAGCCTGGAGTCTGTTGCAGATTCTGTGTGTCCCTCTCTCTCTGCCCCTCCCCTGCTCACGATCTCTCTCTGTTTCAAAAATAAGTAAACATTAAAAAAAAATCAAAGACAAGCAAATCAGAGATATGAAGTCTTTTCCCATTTATAATTCACCCAAACCCAGTGAAAGGGTGTTTACTTTGGAGAAGAGAAACTCACACGCTGAAACGCCTTTTTATTACTGGTAACTCCCAAGTCATTTCTCTGACTTTCATTGTATGGAATTATGCTTCAGGAATTTAGGACTCAAATTCATATTCATGCAGCACACCTTGAGAATACACAATTCTAATGTCTTCAAGGTTTTTTATTTTTAATTATTATTAAAACCCTAGCAATGACACAATTGGGACTCTCCCTCTCCTCTAGCCAGAGGTTAGCAGTTTGATGAATAGTCTCCCAGAATGTTTTTTCTACACATATACTACCAGATATGTAATATTCTTACAAATAATATATATACACTGGTATTTCTTACTTACTTACTTACTTATTTATGGGGGGGCGGGGTCAGGGAGGGGAGGGGCAGAGAGAGCCCAAGCAGGCTCTGCACTGTCAATACAGAGCTCCACGTAGGGCTTGAACTCACGAACAATGAGATCATGACCTGAGCGGAAATCAGAGTTGGACACTTAACCAACTGAGCCACCCAGGTTCCCCTACACTGGTATTTCTTGATTTACAAAATTAAGACATTATCAGGCTCCCCATTGTGGAAGATAAGGAGTTCCCTTCTCCTGCCTCCATTTTTGTACATGCTTTGTATTTTTACTTCTTCTATTCATACTTAAAAATTTTGGGGGGCTCGTGTTTGCTCTTTTATCAGCCCATATGTAACACATGATCCCCACCACGTTTAGGTAAGGATATTGGTGCCCGTACCTTCTGTTCCACTTGTCCCACCTTCATATCTGTCAGCTGAACCCTGACAATGTCAAGGACGACAACATTCATATTCTCTTCTGCAGGCAGAGTTGACTTCCCCGTTTTGTCTGTTGGTTCCATGAGTTGACTATTTCAGAATCAAGATTAAAATCACACCACATTTTTGTTTGCTTCCTGTTTGGCCTTGAGTTTCTTATGTAATTTTTTTTACCTGTTATTTCTAATTGTCTTATTTTCTTCTTATTGATGGAATAGACATGTTTTCTTCAAGTCATGAACATGATCTGGCTTCTTAATCATTCTATTACTTAGATCTATTTCATTTCTCTTGTTGAAAACATTCTACCTGGAGCTGCCTTTCTGTTCTAATATGGAACAAACAGCTTTCTAGCTTCACTGTACAACTGTTATCCTGAGATTGCATTTCAATGGACTTCCTCATTGGTTGCATTATTTCTTGTATCTTATGTTTTTCTTTTTGGTAATGGGGGCGGTAAGATGGTTTTCATCCTTTTTTGATGGTGTACATTCTCAAGTAGCTTACTTAGAAAGTACTTGAAAGGTAATCCTCCTGAGTTTATATCTGAAAATACCATCATGCCTTATATGAATATAGAATTCTCATTTGTAAGTAATTGTCCCTCAGAACTCTCAAGGCATTGTTCCATTATATTCTACACTTTGGTGTCCCCAGAGAGAAATCTGATGTTAGTCTGATTCTCATTCTTTTGTACATAATATTTCTCTCTGGAAATTGTTTGGATCTACTATTTATTCTTGGTAGTCTGAAATTTCACAACACTGAATATAGATATTTATCTTTTTCTCATTTGGCTTGGCATTCAGTTAGTCCTTCAACCTTGAGATTCCTTCAATTCTGATAAATTTTCTTTTATGATTTCTTTGATAATGTCTTTCCCTGTGTTTTCCCTCTCACTTGTTTATTTTTTTGGAACTTCAGTTACTCTGATGGTGGTCCTCCTGAACTGATCCTCATTCTTCTCCCAACTTTTTCAACACTTTGTTCCTTTCTGGTCTGTAGTCTGGAATCTTTCCTTGCCTTTATCTTCAAACCCTTCCCATGAATTTTGTCCTGATAATTATTTAATCTCTGAGATTGTTCCTGTTTCATAGCTTCTTGCTCAATGGCTACAGTCCCTGTTTTCTCAAATCTGTTGAGAATATAGAGAGCAGTTGCCGTACCTTCTCTGAGTTGTGTCTGTTTTTCCTGCAGACAGTTGTTTCATTCACCTGGGTGTTTCTATCTTGATGGTTTTCTTCTTGTGCCTGATCATGCATATTTAAGAATGGGAGTGTGGGTTAATTTTTCTGGACAAATGGTTTGGATTTTTTGTATATACACATCTATGTGTTCCCATTAGGATTTTCCCATGGATAGATTAGCTGACCAGGTGTCCTATGGAGGTGATAAAAGGTTTCTTAACTGGCAGGTAAGGAGAAATGCATTGTGATTCTTGATCTTTTGTATATGACTTGTTTTTACTGTCTGGAAATTTGTAGGATCTTTTCTTTCACCAGAATTTTGAAATTTTACAATGATGTACTTTGGCACAGGTTAATTTTAATCTATTTTTCTGGGCTACTCATTGGAACCTGTAAATTTGGAAATGTTTACTTCTGCTTTGAGTTATTTGATAATTTGCTATCCTCTATTATTTTTTGTTCTGTACTTCTGAAATGCTTCTATTCAGATTTTGGATCGCCTAGACTTCAAGATTCATATAACTTCATCTTTTCTAGATTTTTGTCATTTTTGCTCTGCTGCATGGGAGAGTTTCTCAACTTCATCTCCCAACCCTACTATTGAGTTGTTCGTTTCTACCATCATTTTTAATTTCCAAGAGTCCTTTTTGATCTTGGACTTTTTAATGTTTATTTTTGAGAGAGCAAGCGAGCAGGGGGAAGAGCAGAGGAAGAAACCCAAGCAGACTCCATGCTGTCAGCACAGAGCCTGACATGGGGCTCAGTCTCACCAACTGTGAGATCATGACCTGAGCTGAAATCAAGAGTCAAACACTTAACTGAATGAGCCACCCAGGCACCCCTGATCTTGGCCTTTTAAAAACAGAATCTTATTTTTGCTTCATGGAAGCAGTATCGTATCTCTCAAGTATGCTAATATTATTTTTTGTTCAATTTTCTTTCAAACAAGTTCCTTGTGGAACTCACAGTGTCAGTGTCTTTAGGTTTTCCCTCTAGGGATGGTCATATTTCCCAGAGAAAGATCTTCTAGGCTCCTGCCTAGAGGATATACACCTGTCTGATAGCATTCCATTTACCCAATGGGATGTGGGGATAAGTGGGGACTCACCATTCCCTATGCAATTTACTTAATCCCCCTGTATTCATCATGAATCTGTTTTTAACCTTGCCCAATATATTCTAGTACAGAGACTTTTTTTTTTTTTTTTACCTAATTGAGAAAACAAACTTCCAGTTTACTCCCAGAGTGGGGAAGGGTCAGATGATCAGCTTTGTGGAGAGAATATAATGGCTTTTAAAACATTTTTTTTTTTATTGTACAGAATGAGAGCATGCACAAGTGGAGAAGGGGGGCAGGGGGAGGGAGAGTCTTAAGCGGGCTCCACACTCAGCACAGAGCCCAACCCCACAACCTTGAGATCATGACCTGAACCAAAATCAAGAGTCAGATACTCAACCAACTGAGCAACCCAGGCACCCCTATAATAGCTTTTAAAAAAATTTATTGGGAAATTCCTATATTCACAGGAAAAAAACCAATGGCATAATAATCACCAACCCCACCTGCCATTACCACATTGCCAGTTCTACCCCATTTATTTCTCTCTTCCACTTCCCTCATTCCATATTACTTTGAAACAAATTTTGAACATAATTCCATCTATAATCATTCAGTACAGATCTTGAAATTTAAGGACTTTTTAAAAAATATTTTTGAGAGAGAGAGCATGAACAGGGGAGGGGGTAACAGTGAGAGGGACACACAGAATCCAAAGCAGGCTCCAGGCTCCAAGGTGTCAGCACAGAGCCCAACACAGGGCTGAAACCCACAAGCCGTGAGATCATGACCTGAGCTGAAGTCAGATGCTCAACCGACTGAGCCACCCAGGTGTCCCCAAAATTAAGGACTTTTTAATATAACCTTAACATGATTAAACCTGAAAAAATTAACACTTCTTTAATATCAAAAATAACACTTCTTTAATGTTCAAGTTTCCAATTGTCTCATAAACATGTGTTTTATTTATGCTTACATTCATTTGTTGCAATAATAGAACTAATATCCACACATTCTGGCTGGTCAATATTTTTTAAGTTTATTTTTAGAGAGAGAAAATGATGGAGGGACAAAGAGGGAGAGAGAATTCCAAGCAGTTTCCACACTGTCAGGACACAGCCTGACATGGGACTGAAACCCACAAACCACAAGATGATGACCTGAGCCAAAACCAAGAGTCAGACGCTCAGCTGACTGTGCCACCCAGGCACCCCATAGTTAATAATCTTTTAAGTCTGTATAAGTTTCCCTCGTGTGCAATTTTTTCATTGGAATTTACTCAATGAGGAGATAGAGTTGTCTTCCAGAGTTTCTCACAGACTGGATTTTGCTGATCGCATCTCTGAAGTGTAGTTTAACATTTTTCTGTCTTCTTCATTTTCTGTAAATTGGTAGTTGGATCTAGATATTTAACAGTTTCTTTCTACTGTTCTATCTTCAAGTTCATTAATTCTTTCCTGTCTGCTCTATTCTGCTGTTGAACTCATCTAGTAAACTTTTCATTTCCGTTATGTTTTAGTTCTAAAATCTCAATTTGGTTTTTCATCTCTTCTATTTCTTTGCTGAGACTTCACTGACCCTAGGCTATCATCTGAATGATGTCTTTTAAAATGTGAACACATGGTAGAGTGGCAGAATGGGGTAGTCAGCCTCCAAGGTGGCTCCCAATGATCCCTGTCTCCTAGTCTTCATACCTTTGTGTAACTCCTCCCAAATTCTACCAGGGTGAGTCTGTGTAACCAATAGCATATGGCAGAAATGATAATGTATCACTTCTGACATTAGGTTATAAAGGACTATGGCTTCAGTCTTGAGCACGCTTTCTCTCCCATGCACACACTCTCAGATCATTTGCTCTGGGAGAAGCAAGCTGTCCTATGGTCAGGAGATTTGGGTAGTCTGTGGAGAGGCCCATGTGATAGAGAACTAAAGTCTCTAGCCAACAGCCATGGAACCTACTACCTATGACATAAGTGAATTTTGAAGCATGACTTCCCCCAGTTGAGCCTTCAGATGAAAATGCAGTTCTAACAGAAGCCTGAATGTAATCTAATGAGACTTGGGGCCAGAACCACCAGCTAAGCTGTCTGCAGATCCCTGGCCCACACACACAAAAAAATATGTATGGTAATAAAGTTTTTTTAAGCTGTTAAGTTTGGGGGAATTTGGTATATAGCAGATAACAATGCATCAAGGTTTGTACCTGATTCCCTGATCTACCACTAATTAAACGATGCAAGACATCTTGCATTAAAAGATGAATAGCCTTGTGAGCTCCAGTTTCTTTCATTGGAGACTGATGACCATTTTTGCCCCACTTTTCAAGGTTGGTATGAGTTGAACATAAAATATACAAGAACATTATACGACTATCAAACCCAACATATTTTGCAGATGAAAACTGGAAGCCCAAAGGAATGAAAAGAATTGACAGATGAAGCATCAAGAAGCAGAGGAATTGCAGAACTTATCCAGGCTTCAACTATTTCAACAAAGAGCCAGGGAGCATCTGGCTGGCTCAGTTGGAAGAGCAGGTGACTCTTCATCTTGAAGTTGTGAGTTTGAATCCATGTGGGGTATAGAGATTACTTAAATAAAAACTTAAAAAAAGAAAAAAAAAGCCAGAACTGGAACCCATGGCTCATGATTTTGCTACTATACCTAAAATATCATGTGCTATTATCATTAAACATGGTCACTCCACGTTTCAGGAAAATAGCAGATAAATTATAGATCGTAGATGGTAGACCAAGAGAATTGCATTTTTTCTAACCATGACAAACTCGGCATCAATGCGAGAGAGTCAGAGTTGTTTCAATTCAGCTTTAATATCGTAAAGCTGACAAATGGTCAGTTAACTCCTCCTTTCTGTTGCCCTGCCAGTCACCCCAACACACGGAGTTCAGGCACATGGGCACCCAGCCAGAAGGTGACTAATACCATCTCTTTGCACCCAAGCCATGTACAATAAGCACATAGCTCCTTTTCTTTTAAACCTCGCTGGACAAGTTGGTATCAGTATCTTTAAAATACAAATGCTCCTTTGTTATGCAATTGTAGTAAAAAATAGTTGACTGGGAGGGGAGAAAAGAGGCTAGTAGTATTTTGAGCCAACAAGGTCAGACCATTTGGGCAACCATGACTCACCTCAACAGGGTTTCAAACTTTTTTTCATTAAAAAGTTTTCTCAAAATATTTTTGTCAACTACCTCACCTTCTGCCTTTCCCCCAACTTCAGTCTTCTGATAAGGGGGAAAAGTAGCACTTAAAAATGTTGAAAAAGCTGATCTCAATCAGATTAAAAAAATAGGTATATGTGGACTCAAACTGGCAGGGAAAACACAAGCATAAAAACAGTTGTGTTGATGGGGCACCTGGCTGGCTCTGTCAGTAAAGCATAAGACCCTTGACCTCAGGGTCTTGAGTTCAAACTCTACATTGAGCATTGAGAATAAAAAATAATTAATCAATCTAAAATAGTTGTGTTGGAATGGTAGGATCATTTTTCCATTCTTAGTTTTGTTTTTAATTAAAATATATATTTATATACAATATAGAACTATATATAGAACTATATATATTTATATATAAAATAGAGCTATATATATGTTTATATATGATATAGAATTGTATATATAGAACTATATAGTAATGTTTTATATACAATTTAGGTTATATTTTTTACACTGTATTTTTTAACTTAAAATTCAAATTTTATACAATGTCTTAACAGAATGGGATTTAATAAATCTTTTGGACTTAAATAATAACTAGTTATGGTTTAGTTTTTCACCCTATGTGTATCATTAAAGATTCTTTAGTTGCAAGCAACCCAAACTAACTCTGGCTACTTAAACAAAAAAGGGAACCTATTCTAAAGAGTATGGGAGAGCAGAGAGGACTACAAAGAAGCCTTGGAGAAGCAGGAAGCAGGTAACCACAGAAAAATGTCCATTCCACTGAGCATAAGGCCCTGCCACTGGAGTGAGTGAATGCTCTCCAACTATTTGTTTCTTCTGTGCTCAATCCCTAGGTCTAAGATTCAGAGTCCTTGGCCAGAGATGTGCCAAGCTAGGATGGCCTGAGCTGATAAATGAAAGAGGGAGTCTCTTGGGTCCACTTCCACGTGGGAAAGCAAAACACCAAAGATCTCATCCCACCAACATAGCCCTCAGCAGCGGGCATAGTCACCTCAAAAGTTGATGAGGATGCTCATTGGAAGATCTAATGTCCACTAAATCGTAGCTTTGTTCTCACCACTAAAGGAGACATTTGTGAGAACATGAATGGTCTCTCAAGAGTATTTCTTTAAGGTTTTTTTTTTTAAGCTTATTTATTTATTGAGATCCTGGGGGGGGGGTGAGGCATAGAGGGAGGGAGAGAGAATCCTAAGCAGGCTCCACGCTGTCAGCACAGAGCCTGACGCAGGGTTTGATACAGAAACTGTGGAATCATGATCTGAGCCAAAATCAAGACTCAAATTCTTAACCAACTGAGCCACCCAGGCACCCCCCCTTTTTTTTTTTAATATTTGAGAGAGAGAGAGAACATGT